>NC_044199.1:34438479-34738479 GCF_900880675.1 Sparus aurata | reverse complement strand
GCTGGCTGAGAGACTACAGAGACCTTTGCTGGTCTCCTTCAAACACAAATGTTCTCACTGAGATGCAGCAACATGGCCACAAAGAAGTCCAAACTCTGTTTCAGTAGCAATCGCATCCCAAACATTCCTTTACAAAGTGTGTAAAATACAGTTTTTGTGTGTTATCTGTGTGGTGACAAGCTGCTGAACGCCATCCTCTCTCAGCGAGGAAAAAACTAACATTTTGCATCCTGATGAAGACCTCCAAGGTCCAAACTGGTCTTTGTTTTACTGTTCTGTAAAGACTTTTCAACCCAATTCAAGTATTTCTGTCCCTGCTCCATCCTGACTCTCTTGTAAGAGCAGTTAGACGGTATAAAGACAGTCCTCGAGTTCACCACTACCTTTATTTCATAACTTTGGATCATTATCTCTTATAATACTATTCTTAGTGTTTATGTAGCGTGTAACATGATTTATAAAAGTCTAAATGAGCCAATGGTCGGTTTTATTACCTGTATTTTAAAACAGAGCTGTGCAGATTGGGCCTGAAGCGCTGACACCTCAGCAGAGGCAGCAGAAAGGTGTGTTTCCAACAGTATTGTGATTCTCTCCACAACAGCTGTTTGGCATCAGGCTGCTGGACGTATAAGTGCACAGGTTCACCTCTCCACATCGCATTAAAGTGATAAATGGTCCTGTAGCTCTTTGGATGGAGTCAATCTCAACTGTTCTCATTGTATTTCAGGCAAATCACGTTTGACCGCATCACCTGAATTCTAACACACCAAACAATGACCTCAGCAATCCAGTCAAACAACGAGGATCAGGTGTGCAGGTGGACGTTAGGTTTCATTCCAGAGACCATATATCACTGATTCTCACTCAGGAGTGAATTCTAATGTCTTTGAACTAACAATTCAAGTTTAAAGATCTTGTTCAGTTTAACAGACAGTGTGACACTCAGGGACGACGTCGTGCGGTCATTCCTCCCCGAGGCTTTTCTAAATATTCTGGGAACCTGTTTGTAGTCAAATGATCAGGATGACTTTCTTCTACATTTGATAACCACCTTGTCTTCCTGTGACACCTCCAGGATATTGCTCCTCATCTTTAGTCATTTAGCCCGTTTCAACTGCCAAGAGGGATCTCTACAGGAGGACCGGAGAAGATTCAAGAGCTACACATGACTTTACAGACCTGTTTGGTGCAAAGACTGGATTTGGATGTGGCTTCACATGAAGGATGAGGCCCACCGAAGGCTCACATCACTGGGGATGACTCACCACGCTGCACAGATACAACTGCAGCAGCTTATCACGTAGAAAGAGAACATTACAATCCTTTTTCGTTCAACGACCGAGGGGCGAAAACTTCCTCCAAGTACGGCCGTGTTTCTACCAGACCAGAGGGTTGTACCGATGTAAAAGGCAGGAAGGGATGTTTGACGTCTAAATTCTAAATTATCTCGACAGGCCTTGAAAGAAGAATTATAAGAGCCATTATATTGATGAACAAAAGAGGGTAGAGGTTAAAAACCTTCATTATGTTCAGTTCTTTCTTTCAGTTATCAGTCGGCTTGTACATCAGTGACTGAATGGTGGAAAACATTTCATTTCAGAGCAGTTTTCAGACAGAAATACTCTCTGCCGTCCTTGAAGGATTTTCTCTGGCAGGCCATTGGACTGGGATTAAAGTAAACAAGGTCAGAAGCAAAGGGACTGTTCATGTTTCAGGATGAAGAGTTGGAGAAAAGGTTGGAAAATGGAAGACAGGCTGGTTCCTTTTTAAAGGTCAGAACCTATTTTGATGTTCTGCAGTTTGATGGCCTGGATTCCTTTTTATTTTATGCTTTTTTCTATAAATTTGCCTTTTCAGAGATATAAGGGTCGTCTCATCTGCCCGGCTCTCTGGGTTGTAACACATCAGCAGGTATTAAAGCTCCACGAGGACGGTCAAGTCCACTGAATGTCACTGTGAATCTCAACAGTGAACAGTGGTGTCCAATGATCATCGTTAGATGAAGTCTGGAGTTGTAAAGATCCACAGATCATCGGTTTTATTCCCTCGCAACTGTCATTGACGTTTTCTAACTCTTCTTTAACAAGATAGATATTTTACACCAACAGCTCGACTTTATCCTGATGTCTTCCTGCAGGTTAGAACACAAGTTCAAATAATCTTCACCAAAACAGAAAAATAAGCACTAGAGAGAAATTATCCAACAAACCGACCTGAACTCAGACAGAAACTCAGAAAGAAGTTAAAAACTCAACACATTCAGCCACGACAGCTTGAGATGTGACCCTGAAGGTCCTGGATCAACAAAAATTATGAAGTTATGAAGGTACAGCACCAACAAGCCAACATCAGATCCTCTATTAGACGTAACCGTGTCGCTTTTAAAGTGTTTTCAATCCAGTCGCTATAATAAATGTGTCTGTAAAACCACAGGTAAGTTAAAACAGCTTCACGTTTTCTCATCATGTTGCTGTGTTTATGTTCTGGTTGTGTTCAGGCACATGGACCACTTGGTTAGGGTTAGGAGAATAGTTCTGTTGCCACAAACTCATCTGGAAATTGTCCTGTCATCCCAGTCTGATGTGTCATAAACATGTAAAACTAGTTTACAGCCTATGACACATCAGACTGGGATGATGGGTGGCGCTGGAGAGAGCTTCAGATTGGGATCATTCATATTGAATGCCAATTTTGATCAGTTTTCAACATAGAATCTAAATGGTGACATCACTAACAGCACAGAATATCCCGTTTGCTTCGTTGAGATGCAGAAAGTTGAGAATGGTCTGAAACAGCAGCTAAGCAGATGGAATGAGGTTACCGTGTACCTTCTGTTAATCATTTTAAAGACTGAAGTGGATTGAAGCAGTCGGGGAATTGGAGTCACAGCGTCCCTCAGACTCGCTGCAGCTGCTCCTGTTAGCATGTATAATGCAGCCCGGCGCTCACCTCGCTGCCAGAACACAGGAATTCTCTCAGATTTCCTCTTAAATTCGTTTGGAATTTGGCGTCTGCTCCGCTGCTGAAGCTCAGAGGAGAAGAAGTGCCAAACTAGGAGCTTCGCTGTTACGTGGCCACTTTCCTCTCCCTGGAGAGAAACGAGTCGGAGAATGCACTGAAGGTCAAAGAAGTACGAGCTAAAGAAAGACTAAAATAATGATTGCATTAACATGCAGCTGGGAGCTGTGTGCTCTTTAAGAGTTTCAGGAGGAGGGAACACAATGGTGGGCTCCATCTTTATCCTGCAGCACACAAAGAAACACGGAATACGTTCAGTCTCTGAGGCTCCGACGACCAACAGGAAACATGGACGACATGGGACACACTGTCACTTTGATTTCTGATGTCATTTGTTTTCACATTTTTAATGACTTTTTTCTACTCGGCTGCACTTCCATTTTTCCAGTCTTTCAATTTGTTTTTTTATTTTATTTGCCTCGGTGACATTTTCATCTAAATAAATCGGTTTTGCTGTTTTCCATCACGGACCGTCACAACACAACCTGAGACCTGAGAAGAGTTCATGAAAGCTCATTATTAGTTTCTCCTAACACCTGCTCTCCTGTAGAAAAACTGAGGGCTTCAACACTTTCTGACAGAAGCTTTGGTTTGAGGAGGAATGTTTGATGGGGACATTGAAGGAGAAGTCGAGGGATTGTTGACATTAAAGGTCTAAACGTCATTTAACTGAAATCCATCCATCCAGTTTCCTCCACGTATCACCGTGTCAGCAGGTTCGTCCAGTCGCTGCTCTGCAGCATCATTTTCCGTCCTCTCCTGGCAGATCCTGAGGTGTTCATGAGATATCTTATCTCTCCAGTGTTTTCTGGGTCGACTCCAGTTGGATTTTCCTTGAAAACCTCTAACGGGAGTCACCCAGGAGTCCTCCTGATCAGATGTCTGAACCAAATCAGCTGACTGATCAACAGTACAAAGAGTCCAGACACTCTGTGAAGGAAAACTTAGTTCGGCCTCTTCTGTCCACAATCTCATCGTTTCCTGTCACTACCAGCAGACCAGAGCTGATCACAGACAGAGAAGATCAACATGAATCGCAGCTTTGCCTTCAGTCTCAGCTTCCTCTTCACCACCTCAGTCCAAACAGCGCCGCATCACTGCTGATGTCACACCGATCTGCTGCCACTCGTGAACAAGACCACCAGACATCTGATCTCCTTTAGTTTCATTCCACAAATAATCAGTCAGTGTGAATCTTCACTGCAGAACCACGACTGTCTGCACGTGTTCCTGTCAATCCAGGAAGTAACTGTGATATTTCAATCCGGACTGCAGTGATGGACTGACTGACACTTCACCACCACACCAGCTCATTAAACTAAAAATGAAGTGGGAGAAAGAAATGATTCACTTTATATTTCATCAGGAACAAAGAAATCTAATGTGTCTAAACAGTCGAACAGGACGAGCGATAATGAAGGAAAGATCCCAGAAGTGACCGCTGGCAGTAACAGAAGCACAGCAGCCTCTGGAACTCCTCACAGAATGGCACTCTGCTAAATTCTAGAATTTTTACTTATTATTTCAGTCGGTTTCTTCACCATCAAAGACCATCTGACAGACTCACAGCCGCCAACATATTAATGTTTAATCAAGCTGTTCTGGATAAAATGTGAGCAAACAGACACGCAGCAACATTAGCATTCATCTGGAGTCAAGCTTGTGTTCACATGATGAATGTTAAGTCCAGCAGTCGCTCTGCTTTCACATTTTATTTCTCCTGCACACAGAAATATCTCAGTTTCATATTCTCATTGAGACGCAGGTGACTGACTGAGCATTCATACATGCATGACTGTGGCCTTTCTTGTTAGCTCCGTGCTACATGCCACAGCTAGCCTGCCTATCACCATAGCAACATCATTTTGTTTGAAGATTACATGTCGCTGGTCATGTATGAGAGCGAACAACAAATACGTTCTCATGGCAAAGCTCACAGTCCCGGTACAGCGCCTGATATCTAAAGAGCCTGTCTCAGATTATAACATCCGACACGCTGCAGGAGAAAAAAGGTTTGAATTCTAAAATAAAATGAGTGTATAACTTTAGTTCATGAGCACAGTGTGACACACTGGTTGTTAATCGAGGTTTTTAGCGTTTCCTTCTGCCCACACGTTGTCAGAAAGTGATTCAGAAACGCTGCGTGTTATTTTTACAAGTCAGAGACGGAAAGTGTGTGTGTGGATTCTGGTTTTCGGCTGAGGCAGAAATAGCCTGCAGTCGGTGAGATGTGAGAGTGGAGTCGCAGGGAGGTAAGACTGGAGGTCGTGTTTGTCACAGATGTCACTGCAGATCACGGCTGCACAGAGAAAACTCATCTGGGTTCTCGTTCTGCACCTTAGGTCAGTTCAGACAAAGTCGACCCCACGAGCTGAATCACTGCTGTAAGAACAGAAAACAGCTCGTGTAACTCATCTAATGTCTGTGAGCTGCAGCAGAACAGGGAACACGTTCAGTCTAATCACCTGAGAGAAGTTAAAGCAGGTGAATACAAACACTACACTGCTTTGACACTCGGTGTGTGAGCATGAAGCTGTTTGGTTTGACTGGATGTGTCCACGAGGCTGCTCAGGTGAAGGAGAAGCTCCCTGAACTCAAACCCGGCTGCAGAGAAGAGAACAGCTTCTCTCTCTGGACGCAGCACTCAGAGCAGTCTGTGGACAAAGACGCTTCAAGGAAAGAAAACATCACTTCAGTGGTGGTGAACCTGCTTCTGTCGGGTCTGAATAGTCACATAATAGATGACCCAAATAAGCAGCGACCTGCTGATCCGCTCCCACAGCTCTTATGTAGCAAAATAACTGATAACTGCAAAATGTTTCTCTGGATCTTGTTTCCATCTCCCTGACGACCCTGAGGAGGACCGAGAGGTTCAGATCTGACAGACTGTTCAGGCCTCTGAAGTCAGAGACACAGTCGGTGCTCGTGTTTGTCATTTACAGATCCAGAAGACACATCAGCATCCATCTGGAGCTCTGTCTCTCTTCACCTGATAGTTTTAGGACCAATATTCACTCTGATTTAGATTTTCATCTCCTTCTTTTCTCTCCAGACTTCCCCCTGTTCACCAGCCGGGCCCTGACTTTGTGTTTCTGCTGTTTGCTGTTGGACAGGTAACATACAGCGGGTCAATCAGAGGTTTTTCTCTGCTTGATGTTTCTGGAAACAGCATTACTGAGAGCAGAGAACAGAGTTTAGAGGCCATAAAGCTAAAACGCTGAGCTGAAACAAGCTTAAAGTCTGGACAGAGCCGAGGGAAAGTGCACACTGACCTCCTCTAAATAACAAAAAACTAAAAGTCGTTTTAACCATTTATAATCTTACAGTAATATTGATTTATTCCACAGGCCTGATGCGCTTCATCTCCAGGTCAGATTACTGAACGTGTGTGTGCTTCGCCTGGAGACAGATTCATCTACAACATGGAGTTCTGCAGGTTGTTTGAGGCTCAGCTCTCGTGGCGTGTTTAAAGAGAATTCTGTATTCTTGGAGCTCCACGGCTTCAACCAGCGTGACCTCACAAAGGCTCTGCACCTCTGCAGGGCAGGTGAGACGAACACGGCTACGACTGAGAACACAGAGACGTTTGTGTGATGCAACACAGAGACGATCAGATCAGACATGATGATGACCACACAGAGCAGAGATTAACGTTTTAATTCATAATGATGATGATCTCTGTTGTTTGAATATTAGACGTTAATGTTAAACTCTGATGGTTAACTACAAGAAATGTCTTTATTTGTGATTTAGTTGGAGATCTGTCAAATTATGACACAACACTTAAATTAAAACATAATAAAACTCTCTAAAACGCTCCGTCACCGTCTGTCAGTGGTTCAGTTCGTTCTGCTGCTCACGCGGGTCAGAAAACATTCACTGCAGCTTTCATTTGGTTTCCTTTATAGAAAGAAAACTGAAAATATATGAATTTTAAAGCGAGTAAAGTGAAACAAACTGTGCGGCCCACAGAGCATCTGTAAACCTTCAGCACGCTCATTATGAATGAAATGAAACATGCCGTCTCATCAGGAGGTGAAGCCGATTCACACTTTTGACTCAGCGCAGAACAAATTCCAATCACTCTCAATAAAAGTTATATAACGATATATTTTAGCCGTCTCAAAGCTTCTTTATTGGTTATTTGTGGTGGAGAGAACATTTCAGAGCCATCACCATCACTCACACAAACAGCACAGCCAATTATACTCCTATTTTCACATTATGACCTCCATTCTGCATTCTGCTGTGGCTTTCTGAGGCGATTCAACAACGCAGAACAAAAAGCAAACCACAAAATGACCATCAAACATCTCATTAGGAAAACAAAGCCTCCGCTGCGGGTCACAGACATGAAGCCTGAAGTGACACAACGCTTCTTCTTAAGGATGATTAATGCTGTTACCATTAATCAAAGTGACTCACAGTGGACGATCACCATTAGAGCTTATGAATATGGATCAGGTTCAAGGTTTCTGTTCAAATAAAACACTCATGATACGTTTTTAAAGACTTCTGCTCAAAGTACATTATGGCTTCCATTATTAGTTGTTGTGGTACTTTTTAACATTTCTCCACATTTTGAACTGATGTGTTTCTGCTTTCTTTCCATGATAACTATTTCATGTGTGAAGACAGATTCAGACACCAAGCGTTTCATTTACGTCCACAATAGATTCTGTTCCTGATGTCTTATATCTATGTAGTATTCCACAAAGTGATGAACTGGAGGGACAGGACCCGGATGATACCTCTGCTGGCGTTCCTCAAACCAGGACTGGACAGAGTTTATCAGATAGACGCTGTGGAAAACCTGACATATTCCTTCAGGGCACAACAAGATAAATCTAGCATTATATGGAGGTGGATCGACTTTATTAGACTCCAAAGAGAAGATTTAACATGAGACATTAGGCTTGATTATTATCTCCTCCCAGTTGATGTTATTTGTTGTATTGTTTATCTATTTATTTATTTATTTATTATTTATTTTCACATTCTTAGTTTGGTGTCCATGGTTTGGTTCCAGTAATAATGTCTGAATTGTGACCCATGAACAATTAAAATGCTGGAACATGTTTGTTAATGACTTTGAGTTTGATTTTCACTAACGTACATGTTGAAGATGAACCTCTGGAACTTCATTTGATCTCTTCGGTCTTTTGGGTCACTATGTAGACGCTTCTTCCTTCAGAGAAACAGACATAAAGTGTTGCTGCCTGCTGTCTTATCACTATGGCTGCAGATTAAACGTTAGATTAAAAAATATATATTTGGTTCCAAAAGAAAATGATTTAAAAGACTTAAATATGTTTTGGTTGTTGAACCAGTTCCGTCCAAGCTTCAGGGGGCCATGAAGCAGAACCATGTGATGGTCCTGATCACTGGACTGGGTTTGGGAGCACGTCACGGTCCAAAAGACTGACAGGGAAGACGGTTCCAAAGTGCGGCTTCACTTTGTAAAAGAAGTGCGAACATTTCCCAGTCAGTGTGGCATCGATATGAGCGAGTACGTCTTGTTTGTGTCGGACTCAGCCGGCGCCGGCACATCTACGACTACAAGAATATGACACGCCCACTTCCCTTCACACGCCTGGTCGTGGAGAACCTGATATTTTCCAGGTGAGCATCAACTTTTCAGCTTCCAAACTCATTTATTTCTGGTCCAGAAGTTTTTGAACACTTTGTGCTTCTTTGTGTTTGTATGAAGGAGCAGCAGACTGAGAGGCGTTCACTGCAGTCTGGATGAACTCTAACGTATCATCAAGGTAAACAAACCTCTTCCTGTGCCGCGCCTGTGAATCCCTCGCTCTGACCACACTGCAGTTATCTTGTTTCCATCAGAAGGAAATCACAATAATGTCCCATCGCCAACACACACCACCTGCTTATTGTGACCATTCTTCAGTCCTGTGTCCCTACGAGCACCTGATTACACCTGACGCTTCCTTTTAACGAGGACTCACATCCGCAGCAACTGATTCGGCCAATCACAGCTTCACAGACGCATTCACCACTGCAGCGACATCACCTCCACCTCCATCTGTCGTCCAATCAGGCCCCTGCTTCAACCCATTTTATTAGTGGAACAACACACAAACAAATAGTCTCTCTCACCGTTCTCTTGTACCTACACAGTATTTCACACTCTGTATGTAAATCAACAGAAAGGCCAGCTCCTGCATCTGTTCCTCGCTGTATCAGCCAGAGGGGGATTTTAATTGGGAAGCCCCTTAAGAACTGAGCCATTAACAACAAAACAGTATTTGTACTGTGCTGCAGTATAACACGGATAATCCAGTGAACCGAATGAAAGAAGTCTGCACGCTCAGCAAACCTGAGAAAACATTAATAACGCTCGAGCTTTATCAGTTTCCTGGCAGCTTCTGTATTCATCAGCAGCAGAAACACAATCGACATTAAAAGTTCATTAAAAGTAAATCTTATATTTTTGTAAATGCTTCGCTCAGTCACTTATTTTTTTTACATTACAACCATTTTTTGGAAATGTCGTAACCAGGAGCCCCTCGTGACGTGCTTATGATGTCATCATCATATATTAGATGAGCGGCGGCCACGAGAGAAATAAAGAACAAAAATCACAGAAGAAAATAATTCAACTTTCAGCCATCAATCATCTGATCCAGAACATTTCCAACCCAACGATGTATTATTCACCCAGTGGAGAAGGTAACGGCAGCAGCAGCAGATAGCAGCAGTTAGCAGCAGCAGCAGTTAGCAGCAGCAGCAGCAGCAGCAGTTAGCAGCAGCAGCAGCAGCAGTTAGCAGCAGCAGCAGCAGTTAGCAGCAGCAGCAGCAGCAGCAGTTAGCAGCAGTTAGCAGCAGTTAGCAGCACGTGGTTCCTCCTCTGTCTGTCAGAAACGTCTGCGTTACAAAGGTTGTTCTTAATTAAACCTGGCATATTAATACAAAGGCAGTAAATCAAGACATAAAATGTCTCTGTAACTGAAAAACAACACAGATTGCCAACTTCTTCCATGTATTCATCTGAAGACGCGGGGCTGGGCAGGTTTCCCAGGAAAAATCTTTGGTGGAAGAAAAGGAGAAGATGCATTTTATGTTTTCTGGCAGGAAGAAGCACAACTGCACGGAAAAAGAAACGAGCGCTGCTCGACACAGAAACATCAGAGAGGAAGGAGATCGACGCGGAGACCTACAGCACCTCAATATAAGACCAGAGTTATCTTAATGAAGCTGGAATTTCCTTTTCACAGTTTAATCTGACAACTTCCTGTGAGTGGGGGACATGAGAAAGGATGGTGAGCTTTTAATTGAGCTGAAACAACTAAATTTCTGTCCACCTGATCGTCTCATGACGCTAACGAGCTCACTGGGAGGTCTGGATCTTTGGAAAAGGTGGTGATGAAGGGAGGAGAGCCGCCCGGCGCTGCAGGAGCTCTCCTGAAACACCGGAGAGTCTTTGATGAATAGAGACTGTTGGAGAAGTTAAAGACAGGGAACACTGACAACCGAAGAACAGCGTGAGACGTCGAGTGAATTATTCCCCGTCGCTGCTTTGTTCCAAAATTATCACTGACCGACAGATCTGTGGGCTGCTGAGACGAGCCACTGGGGAAGTTGATTTACCAAAGTTGTGCTGATCTTCTTCCCGGACAACCTTTTCAAGTTCATTATAGAGGAAAAATGTCCCCAACAGGATTAAGAATTTCCCCAGAAGATTGTTAATCATTGATATTACAAATGCTGCAGGTCAGACGGATTATTAACTTCAGTAAGTCAGAGATGGCATCTGTTTAATTACAACCTTTGTTAACGGCCTATCAAATGATACAAAACTAATTGTTTTCATTTGTCTTGAAACACTTATAAAAGTAAAAGTTTCAGCTGAAGATCATTTAGAGTAATTAATATCTGCATATGAGGTCAACAGAAACATGTTCTGGTGGATTTTCAATGCGTCTGATTCTGCAGAACAGAGAAGTACCGGGTCTTCATTTGCACACGGGTCATTCCAGTCCAAATTAGCTGCGACTGTCAGAGATGAAAATAAACTAAACCATCATTACAAGCTGCAGAATACAAAAGTCCTAAACTCAAAGAAAAACTGACTCAGTAGGTGTCAATCACACGAAGACAGGAAACCTTCAAACGCTCAACACGGATCAAAGATCCAACAATGAAATAAAACATCTGAATGTGATACAAATAAAAATGTTCTGCAGGACCAAATATCTAATAGTGTTAGATATTAACGTTTGAAAATAAAGAATGATTTGTTCTTATTATTATTTTAATGACTGTAAACATTCAGCAACAACTATCAAAATGAATCCATATTGTAAACAAGCGTTGGTGTTTCTTGGATGTTCAGGACACATTTCAACATAATCCAGAGACAGAAACGATGGTGGCGACGCTGAAGAACATGCAAACAATCTGTGACATGATTAAAAAGGATTTCAGGAGTTCAGCTGTAGGATCAAGAAATTGAATTCTGGATGAGTTGGTATGAAATGACCCATATTCTGTAGGAACAAAGATGTTATATTACTGCATCCATTAATCATTTCAAGGTTTTCTATCTTCGTGTGAAACCTATTGAGTCTGTTTTTCACTGGGCTCAGTGGAAGTGCAGATCACAGCTTATGATGGTTAAATACTGGAACACTTCTTATTTACAATCTCACTGGATCCAGTGAAAAATCAGACGCTGGTGAGATTTTAATTACACATATATTTGGAGTACAGCTGCACAAGGTCCTGTGAAGCTACTAGATCCTTCGACATGGATGGAGAAAAGTTCTGAGTCCTGTCACCGACATGAAAAACAGACTTTATCTTCCCGAGAACAACAACCAGGTGACAGTGAACCTGAGAAGCCGTCACCGTCGGCGCTGCTCACGTGTCGGCGACGGGGGAGGTTTGATTACCGTCCCCATGACTGACGCGCAGAGCAGCTACATCTAGCAATCTGTAAAATTACTTCTGGGCTTTGTGCTCTCATCTGCACATTTAAGCCCGGGTGCTGCTATGGCAGCTTAATCTTGATTCAGTCAATCTCTCTGACCTCTTTCTTTCAGCCCTCCTCCTGCTGAGGACCTGAGGCTCGACACTTCCATGGAGAGGCGTCACACAAAGGGCAGAGAGACAGCTGGTATACATTTCTCTGAGATGTTTAACTCAGATTGTCAGCCGAGCTCGCGCTCTGCTCCCCGACTTCAGATGGCAGAAGTTACTGTCAGCGTCAGCGACGGCGTGTGGACGATCCCACGGTGCTCAGACGCTCTCTGACTGTGTGGTAGGTGTTACAGTTCAGCCAGAATTAAAAGGAGCAGATGATGCACGACAATTCACAGCGACATCTACACGTCACCAGTGATAAAAGCTCAGAGTGAATTTAACTGCCACAAATATGATTCAGGTCATTATTTCATCTCTTCTTACATATTTCACCCAGGAAGTTCATCTTCTCGTCTGTGTTGTTCACAGACACATTAATCTAAGATTATTAAGGCGACGTTACATCTTCTGTGTTGTAGATTTACGCGGCTCGACGAGTCTCGTTCCAGAGAGGTTTGTTTGTTTAGTAATGTGTTTGTATAGTTGTGTGTATTCACAGAGAGCTTTCTGGAGTCTGTCTGATATAAACCTGTATATCTGGATGTATTGAATCAGTTCGATGGTGGATTTGATGACGGTGGTGATGACTGATTCTACAGGTGTGCTTCAGGTGTGACGACCAGCATTTTAAAACAACATGGCAGCTCCTCCAGAGGTTAGCTTAGCTGCTAACATCAGTTCTGTCAGACTTTACTTCACTGAGAGAAGAACAAAGACGGACGCTGTATCGTAACGTATGTATGGATGTATAGACGGTGATGGACAGATGGTTTGTTCAGTTACCTGAAAAGTCATTTTTGTAACCTGGCACGTCAGGTTACGGCCCAGCACTCACGCTCAGAAACATTTTGTCCCTGAACATGACATGAACTATGTGCATTATATGAATGATTCTGTTACAACACTTTAATTTCATTCACTTCTTCTGGACTGTGTCGTAGGACGTTATGTGTTCAGTGCTCGAGTTCTACTACAGTGGACGTCTCAGCAGTTTAATGTGGAAGTGAGGTGGAAAAGCCAGCGTGGAAACAAAGATGTATGGTTGAGAAGAAGGTTTCAGGAAAAATGGATCAACCCTCAGCTGTTTGTAGGACCTCAGGAGAGATATATAGCGATCTAGAGACCCGCTTCCTACAACGGGTTCTGCAGGTACCTGCAGATCTCGATCTGGCTGCATAAACTTACATTCTGCTCTGAGACACATTCAGGTCTGCTTCACTTTGGTTCAACTTGAAATCTCAGACATGAAGATCTCGTCTAATTGCTGTCACTTCACTGGTTACGAGTCCAGATACTGAACGTGCTGCTCAAGATTGTTTGAGGTAGTTCTGGTTGAACCTGAACAACCTCTCAGCGTGACGGGCTGCAGCCGCCTCAGCACGCAGGCATGAAATCACCATAAACAGCCTGCAGCTCACAGGCAGGAGGACGGACGAGCACACGTGTAGCTGAGGATGAAAACCGACACAGAGAGGAAGGAAACTGATGCAGAGCTCACGTCCTCACTGCTGCGACGTGACAGAGGTACACAGACATGATGCAGGATTAATGTACTCACCTGATCCACAGGTAGAGCGAGGAGGACGTCAGGAAGAGACGGGAGAGAGGAAGAAGAGAAACACAGAGTTAGTGTTGTGTTTAGACAATGTGACTGTCAGAGGTTAATCACTGTTTACAGTAAGAGTAATATGTGAGATGTTTCACAGTTATGATTTGAAAATGTAACAGTGAACAGATTTAATACTTTGGCCTCAATAATTAACTAAAACAATAAAAGAACAAGAACAAGAAGTTTAAAACATCAACATTGAAGTTGATGACACTCAGATGTCACTTCACACTGATGATGAACCCTCTCAGAGGCATGTTTGTGTCTGTGATGATGACAAATCCCTGACAGACAGAGAGGTCACTGCAAAACACTGAGCAACACAAACGACTGATTCAAGTGCTGATATTAACACTCAGAGTGTCTGAATCAGCTAAATGAAGTCAGCGTCTCAGATGAAATGTTTCTTGGATTCATAAGTGTGAGTCTCAGACGGTCACTGTGGCAGAGTTTAGTCTGGACACTGCTGAACAACTAAACTAAATCCACAGTCTCACCTGATGGTTCCTAATAAGTATTTTTATTGTCTTTGTTTATCGTCAAAGCTTTAAGTAGAAGGTTCTTTGGTTCTTTCCATCACTATTCAAGTTAAAGGCAGCAGCACGACTTTTCTCTCTGCAAGAAACACGATTAAAATCATTTTAGCCAACGTCGAACAATAAATCAGAGTTAGTTCCGTCTCCAGCAGCCACCCAGCGAGCGAACAAGTACCATCTGATCTATCTTTCAGAGAATGTAGTCGCTGAGCTTTAATGCATTCCTTTTGTGAACATATTCTGCAAACTTACATAATCTAATCATGTTGTCACACACCAGAGACTCTGGAAATAAAGCTCGTCTGTGCAACACGGAGGAAAAACACTCTAATCAAGAGAGCAGGCTCAGGTTGTACGGCTGTCAGACATCTGCCGGCATACATTATCTCAATCCCTGTGTCGACAACTGTTCGCTCGCTGCCTAAAAAGGTCAGCGGTGAGAAAAGGAGGTGTCAGCGTCGGAGCGGTGATGGAGTAGACCGGCACAAAGTTCAGGTTCACTTGGACGGGGAATCTTTATGCCCTTATTGACAAAAGGTCAAGGTAACTAACGATCTGTGGGAAAAGGTCACACCTGTCTAACGAATACACCTCACGCCATTTACATAGTCGGCCATCATGCATAACAACCGGCGCTTAAAGAACTGGATGCACAGAACTCACATATACATACTGTTAATCAAAGGACTGATTGTTGAGCGCACACAATCCTCACAATACTCACCAAATCGTGCAAAACACTCTTTGCATTCTGTTCCGTAAACAGCAGCTGCAGCGTGTTCTCTGCTTAAATATTCACAGGCGAGAAGCTACCTGACGTGTGTGGTGCAGAACGCATTAATATTTGTTGGCCTGTGGTCGGAGTTAACTTTAAAAATTAATGCCCGAGCAAAGCTTTGAAATCAGTGTGTGAACGGAGCGGGCCGGATCGGCTTCAGAGGCTTTGTGGACCGCAGCGTCCAGCCGGCCCGGCGCTTTCAGGTGAATATCCTCCATCAGCGTGACTTCAGAATATTCGGCGGCTGAATGCAGCTATTCAGGAGTCGTCTCTTCTCGGGGAAAGTGAGGATCATGCCAGTGTTATACAAGCGTTTCATCTCCCACATAAACAGACCTGGAGGTATTCAGCTGGAAACATTCTCCCTCTGGATTTGTCGCTGAATGTTTCCCCACATTTTCCCCTCCGGCTAAATGAAGAGGAGACATTTTATTTGTTTGGCTGGTGGAAGATAATAGTTTTATTTTCTATGAATATAAAACATGATTGCTTTGTTGGCAGAAATCAAATTATGTATTCAGAGACTGAACATTCAGCAGGAACAGTTTGTGATAGAATGAGAGCAGTCACCTAAACATGGATCTGTGATCAGATGGAATGATGGAAGGTTATTATCAAGATATATCTCTGGAGTTATTTGCTTATTTTGAGAATAACCTTAATAGTAATGATCATCTTTTGCATTTCAAGCTGTTTAAACAGTCACACAGGAGGACAGGTGGGGCAGAGCTGGCACCA
This sequence comes from Sparus aurata, assembly GCF_900880675.1. NCBI lineage: Eukaryota > Metazoa > Chordata > Actinopteri > Spariformes > Sparidae > Sparus > Sparus aurata. Next base: position 34,722,698 of record NC_044199.1, on the reverse strand, counting down.
ACATGACGTAAATGTTAATTTTACCAGAGTAGACTCCAGTAAAGGACTTAAAGAGCATTTTGCTTCACATAAGATCCTTAAAAATCGCTTGTTTTCGTCTATAATGCACTGAGCGGTGCGCTGGTGTAAAACACGGAGCATAAAGACGACGACGCACCATCTGTATTTGTTCCTTCACTCAGTGTGACTGCAGCCGGCTGCACGTCCATAATATAATGTTCCATGTTATAGATCTTTAAGAAGCACATTAAAGAGAGAATAACAGCAGCTCTGCGTGTTCTATCCCATTAAACTGTGTACTTATATATGCTTTACATATTGCAAACCATTCCCCAGCCACAGTTATGTCTTTCAGAGCGGTTCACAAACTGCAGAGTGCAGACAGCTGATAGTTAACGGGCCACAGTGTGGAGAAGCTTCGGTCCTTAACTCAATTGTCATTTAATGGTTTCAGCTCATAAAGGGTGAAAACACGATGTGGCTTCCTGTGTGGTGACATCTCACATTTCTGAGCTGCGTGTCAGTTTCAGAGAGGTTCAGATATTAAAGCGATGCAGGTGATCACACAGTGGAACTCCTGCTACAGACCGGAGCTGTGCAGTTTAAGAGGCCGTCCACATGAAAACGCTCTTTTGTGAAAACGCACATGTTCTGCAATCGTTCTGGCCGATCCGTCCAAACGGATCCTGAAAACGCACTTCTTTGAAAACTGGTCTCAGGGTGGAAGAATCTGAAAACGCAGCCCTCCTGCTCTCGTGTGGACAGTGAATCCGCATACTTTCCAAAACGATGACGCCATCGCCCCACCCCTCCACCTCTGAACCCTGCGACAACAATGGCGGACTACATGCTCGTGTTCGTGCTGCAGAAGATATTGAGCCTTTCTTGTAGTTGAGTGTGAGTCGCAGCAGCAGTTCGACCTCATTAACGGTCCACACGAACGATTCTGGTTTTCCTTGTACTCGCCATTTTCATCTTCTTCTTGTTGTGTTCGGTTTCTCCGTCCACTGTCTGTTTGATTACAGCGCACAAGCTTACTGCACATGCTCCGTCTCTTCTTCTCCATCTTTGGTGAATTTCAAGCGCCCCCTATAGGCCTGGAATATGAACTACAGCTCTTTGAATTGTTTTCAGTGGATCCGTGTGGACGCAAATATTCTTGAAACGATGTCAAGAAAGATGGAGGAAAAAAGATGGTTTTGGTACGTGTGGACAAGGCCTAAACCTGCTGCTTCTCAGACATGTAGGCTCTGATGAAGACATGCCATTATATCTGCATCCAGTGAAATGTGCAGGAAGCAGAGTTTAAGACTAAAACTACAGCAGCGACTGAAAGAAAAACAACTCAAGGTAAAACCGGCGCAGCAGACGGTGAGATAAAGCGACTCTTACAGTCTCTGAATGTGTGAAGTGCAACAGTGAACGTCTCAACAGGCCACTTTAACACACAGTGTGTCATTTCTGCTGCGAGAAGTCTCTCAATCAAAACAACACCAAAGACATGAGTAGCATGAGATTTTGGGCAGAGGCAGAAATCTGCCGCAATTACATGAATATTTCTCCAGAGTGATTCCTGAAGCCCAAAGGTAGATCTGTGACTGTGCTGACAAACAGCTGAGAGAACGGAGCGTGTTCCCAGTTTCACTCACTGACTCAGATTAAACAGCCTGTAAACACCAGCGACCCTGTGACATCACAGGTTTCACTGAACTGATGTCGAGAAACGTCGACATCTTTTGTTGTGCGACTTCATTCCTCACTGTCTGACAGGCGACCAAATAAAATGTTCTGTTACATTGAGAAGTCTTTTGGGATAATGTAAGTACACAACTCAACAATATATTAAACAATCATTTTTAGATATTTAATGTGGTCATGTTATATCTTCAACAGGATGAGCTGCACACAGAAGCTTGTATTTCATGAGCCACAGATCACGTCTGATTCAAGTTTTATTTAAATTTGGATTCGTCACGTTTTGTAATTATGTGATTTCTTACTGTGATGTTACTTCCACTACCAAGAGTTTAATTTGTTGAAATTTATTAAACATGCAACAAGAGAATTACATGTTTAATAAAACAAACATGGATCCAACATTTTTGGAGTGTCTCCGTTCAGTGAACAGTCCATTCTCAGGGTTTTGAAGTTGCAGCTGCATGAATAACGAGTAATAAGTAACTGATTACTTTTACAGATCAGATACTTGATGCAGCTTTTTGTGCACCATTAAATTAGTGATAATGTTCCATTAAGATGTGAAATTGCTTCTTTTAAAGTCGTTTTCACCTTCGTCCTCCTCCGACACCCTGCAGTCTGCTGCGTCCGTCCTCATCACGTGGCAGAAACAAACACAGGGTCACTTCCATCTCTGCAGACAGGAAAACTCTCAGACGGTCACATTCGTTGCCTCGTCTGAAGAGGGTAATCACTCAACCTGAGTGCAGTTAGGAAGTGAACAAAGGGAACACACGGACCAACTATCAGCCGATAAAACAAGCAAAGAGGAGACAGAGCGGCATTCAGATGTGTTTATCTGGAAATGGATGTGGAGTTTCTGACCATTACAGAGCAGGAAAACTTGAATGTAAAACTTTAATAAGCCATCAGCCTGATTTAATACTTTGCCAGGGATAGTGTGGGCTCTTAAGATAAACCCTGCGACTGTTATCTCAGCGGAGCGCTGCGATGCACGGGGAGCTTACTGTATGTTCAGGAAATGGTCCAGTTTTTAATGAGGGTAAAAGGACGCAGCTCTCATCTTTTTTTCATGGTGGCGTGTCTGTCGAAGGGGAAACATCCTGGGTGATAAACAAGGCCTGTGTGGAGGAGGCCTTGCAGCAGTGAGCGTTCCTAAATCAGGCACTGTTGCATGGCAGATAATATGAGGAGGAGGAGGAGGAGGAGGAAGAGGAAGAAGAGGAGGAGGAGGAATCTGCTCTGTGGGAAAGACTCAGCGCTGCCATAGATGTCCAGCGAGGTCCCTTCATTAGCCTCTGTGTCCTCTGTTTTCTCTCCTCGCCTCTCTCGGTGTCCTGCTCACCCTCCACAGAGTGATGGGGAGGGCTCTCTGAATAGCAATAACCCTGCCCAGCATCAATCCGTCTTCTACTTCATTAAGCGGGCTGCAGCGTTATTGCTGGGCTGTAATGATTCCACAGATCTGCCTCCCATCGGCTCACTTTCTCAGGCTTTCGGAGATATCATAAAAGAGAACACATAAGAAGTGCCAGAAATGTATGTGAATTATTAATTTCCTCAGCCCCTGGAGGAAGTTTGTCTCTGTGTGTGTGTGTGTGTGTGTGTGTGTGTGTGTGTGCTGCTTTAAACTTCATACAGGTTGATTCAAAATTTATGTTGCCGGCTCCTTCGGCACTGGAGAGTTATTGCAAAAAGAGTCAAATGAAAGGCCGCAGTGTTAGTAATGCGCTGCAGATATATGGCCGCTGCTTCTCATTCGCAGCCCGGCATGGTAATGCAAAAGAGATGATGCTTTATGCAGACTAATCCTGCAGAAACACATCAACAGAGAGGGGAGAAATGAAAGAACAAGATAGGGTTCAGAGATCTGTGTATGCAGCAGGCTGCACCCTCCAAACCTTTTTATGTCGGCTATAAAGAAGTCCAGTAAAGAGCACAAGCTCAGGACATCAGCCAGCACACATCCACACTGAGGGTTCGTCTCTCTTTACTCAGTTTAACAGACATTTAAATGTGCCGTCTGTCATTTATAACATTTAAGCTGAGGACATTAAATGATACCGTTTCTATACCACGTGTTGATGGTGATGAAACATTTGATAGCATCCAAAGAACCAAAGCTATAAAACAGCAATAATCAACAGAGAAGACGTTAACAGTGAGATTTTAATACTGTGAGCTCATTAAAAGTATCAATTCCAGGTGTTTATCATGATGCAATATCTCATGTGATAGTATCAAAGTCAATCAATGAGCTATAAAAAAAATAATAATCATCTACAATCAGATTTTCAACATAATTACAAATGTGTTGGTATTCAGATTGTTTCTGAAGCAGCAGGTTGTAGATAAAGATGCTCAGGACTTTTTCTTTGTGTCCAAAGACGTATTGAGGATGTTTTTTAATACTAGTATTTTATCAAAGTTTACAACTCTGATACAGTTATCAGGTTTAGTCTCCAGAGGACCAGAGATCCCAAACTGATCGATGATTTGATTTTAATTGATTGATGAAGATGTTATTTACACCCTCAGCATGCGATCACACTCGTGCAACCTCATCAGACAGGGTGCATGCTAACACTGTTAGCTCAGCAGCTCCAGTGATGACTTCATCTTAATAAAAGGTGTAAATCTGGTCTCAGATCAGGTTGTGATCGCAGCAGACGAGCTGTATGGAGACTTCTGATGTTTTAAATCAAGTCTCAGCTGCTTCAGTTGTTCAGCAGAATGCTGCAACTCTGTTTGACTGTGAAGCTCCAGAACTGTTCTGTGGACCACCACACTTCACCTGACTGTCATCGTGTTCATATCCTGTCACTCTGCGTCTTTCTTATGTGCTGCTTCAAATTACAGACGGTGGTTTGTTGAATACTGTCCAGTGACTTTAACACCTAACAAAGTCATGTATCTATGTGAAAAGGCTTCTTCATCCTCTGTCATTTACATCATCTTACTGCAAGTCTGCCGTTTATCTTCAGAGAAAAGTCTCTGTATGATTTACGTTGGACGCTGGATCACCTGCACCGTTTGTTGACAGTCCATTATACTGACCTACATTACAACATCCATCAGTGAAAGCATCGTCCTTCAGCTGAAGATGCAAAGTCACTGCCAATCACAGTGATGTCCAGTGTAGTGTTACCATGACGAGGTGATGTCTAAAGAGAAATCATCCAGAGGAGGAGATCAATGGTTCTGATCCACAATAAGCCTGACATTGATCTTTTAGTTATATGGAGTTTGAGCTGAGACGAGAGAATGAAGTTGAAACATCGTGTTGTTTTCTGTCAGCTCAATGTCTAAAATAAATTACACTCCTGTGATTGCATCAATTATGACTTTTGTCTTCCAGGAACAAAGCCAACAGAGTCTAATGTTGTTTTCATTAAACAAAACCACCGAGGCAGCGAATCGGATGGATGGATGGATGTCTACCGTTGCCATGGTAATTAATTTCCAAATCACTATGTGAGGGAAGAAGATGCTGTGTCAGCTGCACCAAAAAAAGAAAAAAGAGGCAAAAGACAGAAAAAGAGCAAAAACAGAGTTCTGAACCCACGCAGGTGAAAACCAACGACCAAGTCTGGAGGTGAGGAGGTCTGGAGGTCTGGAGGTCTGGAGGTGAGGAGGTGAGGAGGTGTGGAGGTGTGGAGGAGGAGGTCTGGAGGTCTGGAGGTGTGGATGTGAGGAGGTCTGGAGGTCTGGAGGTCTGGAAGCGTGGATGTGAGGAGGTCTGGAGGTGTGGAGGTGAGGAGGTGTGGAGGAGGAGGTCTGGAGGTCTGGAGGTGTGGATGTGAGGAGGTCTGGAGGTCTGGAGGTGAGGAGGTGAGGAGGTCTGGAGGTGAGGAGGTGAGGAGGTGTGGAGGTGTGGAGGTCTGGAGGTGAGGAGGTGTGGAGGTCTGGAGGTGTGGAGGTGAGGAGGTGAGGAGGTGTGGAGGTCTGGAGGTGAGGAGGTGAGGAGGTGAGGAGGTGAGGAGGTGTGGAGGTGTGGAGGTGAGGAGGTGAGGAGGTCTGGAGGTGTGGAGGTCTGGAGGTCTGGAGGTGAGGAGGTGTGGAGGTCTGGAGGTGAGGAGGTGAGGAGGTGAGGAGGTCTGGAGGTCTGGAGGGCTGGAGGTGTGGAGGAGGAGGTCTGGAGGTTTGGAGGTGTGAAGGTGAGGAGGTCTGGAGGTTTGGAGGTGTGGAGGTGAGGAGGTCTGGAGGTGTGGAGGTCTGGAGGTGAGGAGGTGAGGAGGTCTGGAGGTGTGGAGGTCTGGAGGTGAGGAGGTGAGGAGGTGTGGAGGTCTGGAGGTGAGGAGGTGAGGAGGTGTGGAGGTGTGGAGGTGAGGAGGTGAGGAGGTGAGGAGGTGTGGAGGTGAGGAGGTGAGGAGGTGTGGAGGTCTGGAGGTGAGGAGGTGAGGAGGTGAGGAGGTGTGGAGGTGTGGAGGTGAGGAGGTGAGGAGGTCTGGAGGTGTGGAGGTCTGGAGGTCTGGAGGTGAGGAGGTGTGGAGGTCTGGAGGTGAGGAGGTGAGGAGGTGAGGAGGTGAGGAGGTCTGGAGGTCTGGAGGTGTTGAGGTGTGGAGGTGAGGAGGTCTGGAGGTCTGGAGGTGAGGAGGTCTGGAGGTGTGGAGGTGTGGAGGTGAGGAGGTGTGGAGGTGAGGAGGTGAGGAGGTGTGGAGGTGAGGAGGGCTGGAGGTGTGGAGGAGGAGGTCTGGAGGTTTGGAGGTGTGGAGGTGAGGAGGTCTGGAGGTCTGGAGGTCTGGAGGTCTGGAGGTGAGGAGGTGTGGAGGTCTGGAGGTCTGGAGGTGTGGAGGGTGAGGAGGTGAGGAGGTCTGGAGGTGAGGAGGTGTGGAGGTGAGGAGGTCTGGAGGTGAGGAGGTCTGGAGGTGTGGAGGTGAGGAGGTCTGGAGGTGAGGAGGTCTGGAGGTGAGGAGGTCTGGAGGTGTGGAGGTGAGGAGGTCTGGAGGTGTGGAGGTGAGGAGGTCTGGAGGTGTGGAGGTGAGGAGGTCTGGAGGTCTGGAGGTGAGGAGGTGTGGAGGTCTGGAGGTGAGGAGGTGAGGAGGTCTGGAGGTCTGGAGGTGAGGAGGTCTGGAGGTCTGGAGGTCTGGAGGTGAGGAGGTGAGGAGGTCTGGAGGTCTGGAGGTGAGGAGGTGTGGAGGAGGAGGTGTGGATGTGTGGAGGTCTGGAGGTCTGGAGGTGAGGAGGTCTGGAGGTCTGGAGGTCTGGAGGTGAGGAGGTCTGGAGGTCTGGAGGTGAGGAGGTGAGGAGGTGTGGAGGTCTGGAGGTGAGGAGGTCTGGAGGTCTGGAGGTCTGGAGGTGAGGAGGTCTGGAGGTCTGGAGGTGAGGAGGTGTGGAGGGAGGAGGTCTGGAGGTCTGGAGGTGTGGATGTGAGGAGGTCTGGAGGTCTGGAGGTGTGTAAGTGAGGAGGTGTGGAGGTGAGGAGGTCTGGAGGTCTGGAGGTCTGGAGGTGTTGAGGTGTTGAGGTGTGGAGGTCTGGAGGTCTGGAGGTCTGGAGGTGAGGAGGTCTGGAGGTCTGGAGGTGAGGAGGTGAGGAGGTGTGGAGGTCTGGAGGTGAGGAGGTCTGGAGGTCTGGAGGTCTGGAGGTGAGGAGGTCTGGAGGTCTGGAGGTGTGGAGGTGAGGAGGTCTGGAGGTCTGGAGGTCTGGAGGTCTGGAGGTGAGGAGGTGTGGAGGTCTGGAGGTCTGGAGGTGTGGAGGTGAGGAGGTGAGGAGGTCTCGAGGTGAGGAGGTGTGGAGGTGAGGAGGTCTGGAGGTGAGGAGGTCTGGAGGTGTGGAGGTGAGGAGGTCTGGAGGTGAGGAGGTCTGGAGGTGAGGAGGTCTGGAGGTGAGGAGGTCTGGAGGTGTGGAGGTGAGGAGGTCTGGAGGTGTGGAGGTGAGGAGGTCTGGAGGTGTGGAGGTGAGGAGGTCTGGAGGTCTGGAGGTGAGGAGGTGTGGAGGTCTGGAGGTGAGGAGGTGAGGAGGTCTGGAGGTCTGGAGGTGAGGAGGTCTGGAGGTCTGGAGGTCTGGAGGTGAGGAGGTGAGGAGGTCTGGAGGTCTGGAGGTGAGGAGGTGTGGAGGAGGAGGTGTGGATGTGTGGAGGTCTGGAGGTCTGGAGGTGAGGAGGTCTGGAGGTCTGGAGGTCTGGAGGTGAGGAGGTCTGGAGGTCTGGAGGTGAGGAGGTGAGGAGGTGTGGAGGTCTGGAGGTGAGGAGGTCTGGAGGTCTGGAGGTCTGGAGGTGAGGAGGTCTGGAGGTCTGGAGGTGAGGAGGTGTGGAGGAGGAGGTCTGGAGGTCTGGAGGTGTGGATGTGAGGAGGTCTGGAGGTCTGGAGGTGTGTAAGTGAGGAGGTGTGGAGGTGAGGAGGTCTGGAGGTCTGGAGGTCTGGAGGTGTTGAGGTGTGGAGGTGAGGAGGTCTGGAGGTCTGGAGGTGAGGAGGTCTGGAGGTCTGGAGGTGAGGAGGTGTGGAGGTCTGGAGGTGAGGAGGTCTGGAGGTCTGGAGGTGAGGAGGTGTGGAGGAGGAGGTCTGGAGGTCTGGAGGTGTGGATGTGAGGAGGTCTGGAGGTCTGGAGGTGTGGAGGTGAGGAGGTCTGGAGGTGAGGAGGTGTTGAGGTGTGGAGGTGAGGAGGTCTGGAGGTCTGGAGGTGAGGAGGTCTGGAGGTGAGGAGGTCTGGAGGTGTGGAGGTGAGGAGGTCTGGAGGTGAGGAGGTCTGGAGGTCTGGAGGTGTGGAGGTGTGGAGGTGAGGAGGGCTGGAGGTGTGGAGGAGGAGGTCTGGAGGTTTGGAGGTGTGGAGGTGAGGAGGTCTGGAGGTGTGGAGGTCTGGAGGTGTGGAGGTCTGGAGGTGAGGAGGTCTGGAGGTGTGGAGGTGTGGAGGTGAGGAGGTGTGGAGGTGAGGAGGGTGAGGAGGTGTGGAGGTGAGGAGGGCTGGAGGTGTGGAGGTGTGGAGGAGGAGGGTCTGGAGGTCTGGAGGTGTGGAGGTGTGGAGGTCTGGAGGTGTGGAGGTGTGGAGGTGTGGAGGTGAGGAGGTGTGGAGGTCTGGAGGTGTGGAGGTGAGGAGGTGTGGAGGTGTGGAGGTGAGGAGGTGTGGAGGTCTGGAGGTGTGGAGGTGTGGAGATGTGGAGGTCTGGAGGTGTGGAGGTGAGGAGGTCTGGAGGTGAGGAGGTGTGGAAATGAGGAGGTCTGGAGGTCTGGAGGTGTGGAGGTCTGGAGGTGTGGAGGGTGAGGAGGTGAGGAGGTGAGGAGGTGTGGAGGTCTGGAGGTCTGGAGGTGTGGAGGTGAGGAGGTGTGGAGGTCTGGAGGTCTGGAGGTGTGGAGGTGAGGAGGTGTGGAGGTCTGGAGGTCTGGAGGTGTGGAGGTGAGGAGGTCTGGAGGTGTGGAGGTGTGGAGGTGAGGAGGTCTGGAGGTGAGGAGGTATGAAGGTGAGGAGGTGTGGAGGTCTGGAGGTCTGGAGGTGTGGAGGTGAGGAGGTCTGGAGGTGTGGAGGTGAGGAGGTGTGGAGGTCTGGAGGTCTGGAGGTGAGGAGGTCTGGAGGTGTGGAGGTGAGGAGGTGTGGAGGTCTGGAGGTCTGGAGGTGTGGAGGTGAGGAGGTGTGGAGGTCTGGAGGTCTGGAGGTGTGGAGGTGAGGAGGTCTGGAGGTGTGGAGGTGAGGAGGTGTGGAGGTGTGGAGGTCTGGAGGTCTGGAGGTGTGGAGGTGTGGAGGTGAGGAGGTCTGGAGGTGAGGAGGTGTGGAGGTGTGGAGGTGAGGAGGTATGGAGGTGAGGAGGTATGGAGGTCTGGAGGTGAGGAGGTGAGGAGGTGTGGAGGTGAGGAGGTCTGGAGGTGGGACAGTCGCTGATGTCTCCGTCCTTCTTTGTCTCCCATCAGACTAATAACTAAAATATTAATGAAGTATAAACCTGAATAATGAGCCAGTCAGCAGTGACCATGTTACAGTCAGTGCGTTTACATGACACTCAAGAAAACTGAATTACTGTGTCAGTCCGACTATGATCGGATCTTTAAGATGCATGTATACACCTTAGTCTGACTAAACCGGATCAGATTTCTCATAGTCGGATTAAAACACCCAGATTATTCGATTGATAGTCACATTACTCCTGCATGTATACGTTCCAGCGGATCGGATCGGATTTTGCGTTCTGCGCAGGCGCGAGATTTTTAGTAGACGGACGGTGATGGCGGCGTCTTTCCTCTGAAATCACCGCAAGAAAGAGAGAAAGAGCTCCATTGTGCATCTAGTTTGTGTAATTATCATGTGCACCATATATGAAGTGTACAAAGATGTAGCTTCGTCTCGCTCTTCGTACGCCATCTTTCTGGAATGTCGAGGCAGTTTGTTGTTGCTGGTGACGTAAAGAGGTCAGCCGGAGGTGTTTCTGTTACACTAGTTGAAATGGGTACAGCGCCACCTAGTGTACCGGGTATGACATGCTCCGGACAATAATCCGATTTTCTCACCGACATGTATACTCGGATAATTGCAGTTGTCTGATTGAGCAGCAGAGTCGACCTATGGCTGTAATCTGACTCAGCTGTGCATGTAAACACACTGAGTGTTACTAAAATACAGCTTTGTTCTGAACATGTCTGGGGTTCTGGTCCGTATCAGTCCAGTCGACACCCTCCATGTTGCACAGTAGCAAACAGGAGCAGCTGGAGGCTCTGGACTGTGCAGGTTCACACTGATGGACTTCTTGTTTAGAGGCCCACATGCGTGCCTGAATGCAGCCATTAATCATAAGCATTGGCAATCCAATCAATTACCCAGCAGGGAGAGGTGAAGCAAAATCCATGAGGCCTGTACTCAATGAAGTCAATGAACTCTGACCTTTAAACCAACTCAAACCACCCACGCTAATCAGACAGCTGGACCTTCATCGACACACAGAGAGCTGCACAGTCACGTAGTCCGGTGTGTTCCACGGCCTCCCAAAGTCCCTCGCAGATTAGAAACAGTAAAGAATGAATAAGAGCGGTAGAGAACAGAGGGAGGAGAGGCTGTGAGTACACATCACTTATCTGCTGCTGGTGTCGCGTTCACCAAATAAATCTGTCGGACTGGAGCTTCTCAAGGCTCCGGAAGGGAAACTCAATAAAAAAAGCAACCCAGGCATCTCCCAGTTTCTGGGGCCAAAGTAAACAGGCGCCGAGCGTGACATTATTGAAAGAGCATAAACCAACAGAGTCACTTAGTGCAGTCAGGACGACGGCCACTTCCTGTCAGCACAGTGGAAAATTCCCTCCTATCAGGGCGGAAAATGGAGCTCGCAGAGTCAACATGCAGCCGAGTGGAGGGAAATATGTGAAGTGAGACAACCAAACGCCTTCAGTCGTCAACCAGCTGAGCCCTTCTCATTCTAAAAGCCAAAGCAGTAATCAGCCACATATTTAACTTGATGCATTAACATGCCAAAGAGACAACGAGACCTTTGTCTGACTCGTCTCTGTGTTGTCTCGTGTTTGCAAATGAAGGAGAGCTTCAAACAGAATGAAGGAGCAGAAACACAGAAGCTTCCATACAGGGAACCAGGAAGCTCTAAACGGTCTGATGTTGGTCAAACACCGTCAGTCCACAGATCTCCACCAGCGTCTCCATCCGTCAGCACAGCCAGCAAACAGCAGACTGCAGGTCCAGTCACACCACTGGACATCTGTAAGGACACATGGAGACATTTCCAAACACGGAAGTCGGCACGTCTCCATCCATGATCATGATACATGTGGTCAGCCAAACCATGATGTGTTCTGAACCCTTACTGAGATGTTTTTGTCACTATAACCTAAACCTGAGCAGAGTAACGTACACACAGAGTCACAACATGTAGAAACACCCAGTCTGAACTTTTCTTAATTCTGCTGTTTCTTCTCTCCTGTCCAGTTTATAACTCCTACCTTCAGTTTTGCTGTGTAACTGTGTGACCATATGTGCTGCAGTGACATCACTTCACACATGGATGGTTTAAAATGAGCCTCTCATCATTAAGTTGAGTGTACATGTGTTGTGAACCCGCCTACAGATGCACCTTTTACATAACAGGAGAAATCCTTTGACTTCATACCAGCTCTGTTATTCAGAGGTACAGTCGCTCTCTGCTGCCTGCAGACAACAGAAGTACATTTGGGCCTGAAAATATGACAACTGCTTCTGAGAGAGAGTGAGAAAGAGCTCCACACGTGGGAATATCTGTTCAAAGACTCGTGTTCATCCAACTAATAAAGTTCAAGAGACTGCGAGGATTGTTTTCTTCTTTGAAATGCTTCTTCAATATTCAGCAAGTCATCAAACAAACAAATCCACAAAAGAAATGTGAGAACACAGAGGGTGATGTATAAAGAGGCAAAAGAGTCAATGTGCTGAAAGGTCTGAGCAGACGTGTAGACGGCTGGAAACATGTGCTGATTACTTAATAATTAATAACTTCATATCCCTGATAAGTGAAGCACAAAGCAACACAGATGTGACTGAGCAGAGTAGCCCAGTCAACAAAGAGCGTCAGGGAGACACAAGTTCAGAGTCAAATTAAAGTTTAATGGATTTATCTTGATGGATTATTTCTGCTCTCTGTCTTTTAAATAAGTCTCTTGTTTTCTGATTAATGTGAGAACTTAGACGCTCTTTAGATTTTCTCTTGCCGAACAAGACCTTCCTTCTTCACACCTGCACAGACGGATCGTCACAAACTGGACCACCGCTGCTCGGTCCCACCGGTCCTCTCCAGTAAAACCAACCGATCACATGATTCTGATGTTTCTACTCACATTCTGAGTCACTGTCTGATGCTACACTCTGTGTCTCATATTAAAAGCAGCGGTTTGCCAATAAAACTTATTTCCTGGTAAACTTTTCTCTAACAGTCTGGACCAGACTTCCTGTGGGTCAGCAGGGCGGCTGTGTTTATAACCGGGTCAGCGCCGACTCTCTCCGCTGGGCATCCACTCCTTATCTTGGTTGGACGGTTTGATCGATGAATGGTGAATAAATTCATCTCTCTGCAGCTCTGACCCCATTGCTTTCGTCCACACACACAATCAGGGAATAGTGGCCCGCAAATCAATTCATTCACCAGTTTAGCAAACAGTCTGGCACACAGCGCGGCGCATGCAGCCGGAGCGGTGCAGAGGTACGTCCCCAGGTAAGAACAGGCAACAAGCCACCTGTGATGAACACTCACAGCCTCGTGTTCACCGTTATTCACCTTGAAACGGCCGATGCAGCGGGCAGAGCGGCCCTGACACACGGGGAATCACCAATAATGAAGCCCACAAAGAAGCATATGAGAGAATCCGTCTGTGTTCATTCACATGTGTTCGGCTGATTTTCAGTTCTTTGGTTCTGCATGAAGCCCGCTGAATGCAAATCCAACTTCAATGGTACCTTCAGATTTATTCATGATTACATTCATACAATTCTGATCCATTGATCCATTAACTGCTGCAGCACTCAGCTTCTTCTACTCTGCTTCTTTATTTACATGTTGTGCTACTTTGTACTTTTACTCTGATTTGACATTTTTAGTTACTAGTTACTTTGGAGATGAAGGTTTTACACAGTGGTCATTAAATGTCTCATTAACAGCAGCTGTAACTAATGATCATTTTCATTATTGATTAATCTGTTGATTGTTTTATTGCTTTCTTGTTTCGTCCTCGACCTAAATATCTACAGTTAACTGTCACAGAGGAAAGAGACCAACAGAATCCATATTTAACACGCTGACGTCATCAAACTGATTACTTGATTATCAAACTGGTTGGTGATTAGTTTAACAGCTGACATTTAATCAATAAATCACTGCAAACAGCAGATTCCAGTTCCTGAGGTTTCTTACTTCCTGGAACGTTTACATTTATCAGACGCTTTGGTCCAAACTTCGACACACGGACCAGGGGAATCGAACCAGCAACCTTCTGATAACAAGAAGCTGGCTCGACCTCTGAGTCACAGCCCGCAGAGTTCTGTCACACAGGTTCTGGTTGTTTTCAGGGGCACTAATTGCAGAGTGTGCGTACACACACACACACACACACACACACACACACACACACACACCCCTCCACACACACACACACACACACACACCCTGCTCCCGTGTGGTTCCAGGGGAGCTCTGTGCTGATAGCGGCTCACACCTTGTGTGTCACGTTGCTCATTAATCAGTATTCCTCATTAGATTGAGTTCATTTCCCAGGTGAAGCTGAGGACGGAGATAGCAGTCAGACCGGCAGCCAAGGTTAAGTGCTGCCTCAGTTTTTTTTTTTTGGCTTATTTTGGCAAAAGTCATTACATGCAGCATATTTAATTCAGCGGAACTAAGGCTGCAGTTCAAATCACAATTAGCCATTGTCTCAGACTTTCTTCTTAATGGAAATCTTATCTCCACATTGCCAAAATAAATCTGCAGGCGGTTCCTCTCAGTCATGTGTGTCATTAGTTTTTGACTCTTTGCATTGATTGAGTGTGATGTTGTTTAACTCGGCGTTACCTTAGCTTTGTCACAATGACAGCTGAATAACAGTCAATGGAAACATACGAATGAAAGGACTCGACTGAATCATATTTGTGTATGAGGGTGAAGAGAAAACAGGAAGTGAGTCACACATGTGCAGGTTTTATCATGTGAGCATCAAAACACTCTTCCAGTTCTCCGTGTTCTCTCCACGGTGTTATTGTGTCTGTCTTCTAACGTCCCACCTCCTGCAGACGACACTGCACTCCAGTTTCCTGCCTGACGACTGACGATTCACACAGCAGTGTGTCAACATGTGGAGAGAAACACTGAGTGGAAGCTGGACAGAGTGCAGACAGCTTCTCTCCTCTAATGAACAGCTGATAATAACAGAATTATGAATTAATAGCAGAGCTGCAGTTATCAGTTACCTCAGCCGGCTGGTGCAGGCCACGAGATAAAACATTAGAAACAGAGAATAATCTTTTTGGGAAATTACATTCGAGTCGTGAGGTTAGCCGTTTCACTCTAGAGGTCTCGGCATCAGCGGGTTCTTTAAAGTTTAAAAAAGTTGTAGTTTAAGGTCTTTGAAAGCACTAAAATGCCTGAAATGATCACCGCGTGCTGCAGGTTTAACTTTAATGAGTGCATGGAAAGAGAAAACTCTTGTCTGGATGGCCAGAGGGGGTCCGGTTCACTCACATAACCTCAGGGCTCCATGAAATATTCAACCAGAACTATTTGTTTCAGCCGTTTGGTTAAAGCTGCTCCTGTTGGTCAGACAGAGGCTTGACAAAGGTGATGAATAGTAACTAAGTATATTTACTCAGGTACTGTGCAGTGTGTAATGGGCTGGGAGATAAAATCGATTCTCAGATGCATCGCGATGCAGATGTGGACGAGTCTGAGTTGTAGACAAACGTCAAAAATCCGTTTTTCCACTGTACTCGTCTGAGCTGCATCAGAGACAAAGTAAAGCATTCTGTAATCCCCAAAACAATCCTAATAATCAGAAGTATGAGTTTTGGGTACTTTAACATGTTGAAAGTGGAGTGATGGCTTGAAATGTGAGTAAATGATATGATATTTATAATATTTTGAATGAACACTGAATAAGAAACAACCAGAGGAGGAAACAGACTGAAAACACTTCCCGTTTCCAGACATATGATGTTTATTTCTGTTCGTATTGAAACTAAATTAGAATTAATTTCTCTTGTGATTTCTCACTCTCACCTGTTCACCACAGTCATGATATCTGAGCTCTGTTCACAGTCGGACGCTCAACCACTTCCTTCTGTTTAAACCTGGAGAATCGATGCTCTGATATTGATTTCATTGGTGTCACTGTTGGTGTTCTGGTGTTCTCCTTTATTTTCTTATTTCTGAAGTTACTCGCTTCTCACGTCATTTCTTCAAGTACTCTTGAACGCTGTGTCAAGTAGTTATTTTGATGTCTCAGTCTGTTTGAGTGCAGAGCAACAGTGCGAGCAGCTCCTCTCACCGCCTCTTCATGTGAGGTGGAAAGCTAACGATGAAGGTTGGTTTTCATTAGAGTGAGCGAACGCTGGTCGCAGCCCTGCAGACGACCTCATGGAAAC
This sequence comes from Sparus aurata, assembly GCF_900880675.1. NCBI lineage: Eukaryota > Metazoa > Chordata > Actinopteri > Spariformes > Sparidae > Sparus > Sparus aurata. The sequence goes on along the minus strand of NC_044199.1, from coordinate 34,706,977 downwards.
ACTTACTGACATTGTGTAGACCAGATGACTAATCAATAGAATAAATCGACAATGAAAACGATTGTTAGTTGCAGCAATAATCTAAAGTTTATAGTTTAGAGAATATTATAGATCCGACAGGAAGCTGACAGGACGATTGATGGATAAACTGCCTGCGACCTCGGCACCACAGACAGCACCATGGTTTATCAATATACAGCACAGTTAGAGAGCTGATATGTCAGAGCCATGTTCAGATAAAGGATCAATAAGTCTGTCTAGACTAACATGTTCAGCTGCTCTCTGCTAGCAGGGGAGGACAGGCGGCTTCACGGGGGGGATGCATGTCGGTCACTTTCCTCCTAAAATCAATGAATCTCTTAATTCTAGAATTAAGACAGGAAGTTAAAACTGTGCAGTGACGCTTCCTGTCACCGGTCGACTCGGTCACACTGTGACATTCATCCAGATAACACGAGTGCAGCACAATCTTCAGTGACGGTTAATGATCGGCAAACAATGAGGTCAATTAAAACGCTGTCGAACAGTTTCCTGTCAGGTTTTATCAGCGCTGCAGTTTCCCTGCTGACACCTGTCCTGTCCTCAGACACCTGCAGTCACTTCAGTGTGATGTCAGCCGCTGTGTCACCTGTCAGCTGTTTGACCCGGCTGAATGTTATGCTGACTCTCAGGATGTGGACAGCGGACCTGTTGTTCACCTGGAGGATCTGACATTAGAATCACGGAGGACTCAGACGATCCACATTTTCATTCCAGTCGAGGACGACACTTCACTGATGAGCCGCTGCAGACGGAGGAGCTCATCAGTGAAAACACTTGTGTTATTTCTGGCTGAGGCTAAAATCTGAACACTTTTCAGCCGTTTTATTTTTATTTTCTTATCACAGCTACAGTGACTATTCCAGTACATGTTCCAGATAAACACCATGTGGAGGTCACGTCGTGATGTTTAAGCAGCTTATATTTAACTGGCTAATTAACGGACATAACATGATGACTAACTCAGTCCACTCATCAATTATTCCTTCATGTTTAACTCTGAAAGTCAGGAAGTAGTTCTGGATGTGGTGAAGCCGGCGGGACACGAGTCAACAGCAAACACATTCTGTGTTGGACTGTAACAAATAAAACAACATAAACAGCTTTTTATATCAGCGTGTTCCTGAATTCATCTTTATTTCTGTTCAAACCATCTGGCGGGTCAAACTGAACCTTGTGGTGGGCAGAACTCTGACTCGACGACACATCCTCACACCTAAACACCTGAACAGGCCGACTGGCGGCGTCTCTCAGGTGAGCTGACCGTGACTTCTGGTTGCACACAAATACAAACACAGGCTGTGTCTCAGTGCATCCTTCAGAGGAGCATCTGAAGGCCGATTACATCACAACGCCTCATGAAGGCTGTCCCAGTCTGAAGGCTCCTCCAGATGCTCCTTCTTCTCCCTGTTTCTGGAGGATGCACCGCTACGATCCTTTGTGGCCTCACATATCCCAGGATTCTTTGCACGTCCAAAAAAGAAGAAGGAAAGAGAGAAAATGGCGACATCGCGTAGCGTAGATCGTCACTTTCGCGGGCCTGGGCAGCAGAAATCATGACGTAAGGGTAAAACATCTGGTGACGCAACCAGGAAATGCTCCAAAGGCTAGACCGTCACATTTAACAACGGCTGACGAGGTTAACAAGGTCTCTCTGAAGGACTCGCCTTCAAAGACCACAAAGGCCGAGTCCTTCAGAGAGACCTTGATGCAGACCCTGAACTAAGACACGGAGAATACAAACTTCATATTTCGTTTCTGCTTCACGTGTCATGTGAGTGTCTGTGTCCATGACTTTCTTCAATATTTCCTCCCTCGTTTGTTACATGTTCCTGTGTTTGGATTCTCTGGATCTTGTTTTTACGTATATGTGTAGTTAGTTTTTTATCCCTGCTTTAACACCTACATGTTCTGTTACTGTGCGTGTGTTGGATGGATTCTGAGACATTGCAACAGAACTATATTATTCTATTAATTATTTAGTCGAGGTGGGTCGTGTTTCCTCTCAGTGGTTTAAATTGAAAATGAGTATTTCAGCTTCATAATGTACCTGTCATTCAGCACACAGCTTAATATCTCTAACAAATGGGCACATCAGCACATAATTATAACACTAATTACACATTGATAAGGAGGTATATATTTTTCAAGTGTTTCAGGATTTAAGAGGTACATTTAAACCACCGCTGTGTTATCCACTCAGTGTGTGAGGAACGTCTCTGCTGTGAACAAATCTCACTTTAACTTCAAATCTATTTACAGTCGACTGAACCTCAGAGCCACAGAAACACACACTCAATACAATCACCTCAAACCTGCGAGGCCTGAACCATCACCGGACCGATTACACCCACGAACCCACTGACACACTCTCATCAGCACCATCACGCCACACGATGGAGCGATCACGCCTGCGCGCCATCACTGCGGCGGTCCAATCCATCAGTATCCGATCCGGCTCCTCCAAACAGGTCGAAGACTATTTAGCTCCATCAAATCACTCAGAACGTCGCTCATTAACATATTTATTGTCTTCAGTGGATTGTGAATTCATGGCGTGCAGTGACACGATGATTTAAATGTTAAATAACGGCAACACATTTTTATCAGCTTGTCAAAAATAAACACATGGAGGACCCATCGACTAAACTGTGGCCCGCTAAACGCAGCGATAAAGTGACAGACCAAAGACCGGCCCATTAAAAAATAAGCACTGATGGAGGAAAAACTGGCCCATTAACTCCAAACAGACCGGCCCATTAAGTGCCAAGATAGAGTGACAAATTAAGACTTGCCCAATACGTAATTGAGACAGTTCGAGTTAAGAGCGGCTCATTAAATATTAAGTGTGACTGACTGAAAATTGGTCGAAAACATTTTAATGGAGAAAAAAGAAAACATCAGCTGACTGAATACTGACAGATAAAAATCTATTTCAAACTCAGAACGGTTTCAATTAAGAGACTCCAGTTTGCATCTCACTTTATCTGGTACAGGCCAAAATGGAACAAATACAGACAAACTGAAGAACCAAAGCTGGCATGAATGTTTACAGTGGGACCAGTAACTTCCAGGAGGTTCTAAAGGTTCTTTAACTGTGAACTGGACCCAGCAGAGAACCGGTGAGTCCTGCACAAAACAGCAAATATTCATTTTTGTGAATAATAAGACATTTTCTGGTTCATTTCTGACAGGAGATGAAGAGTCTTTGGGAAACATTTGAGAAGCTGATGAACATTTTCTACAGAGTTTTGACATTTTGCAGACTAAACTGTTAATCATGACGAAAATCGTTACTCGCAGCCCGACATCACAATGACGACTTTCAATCTGTACCGACTGAATCATCTGACCGAAACCATTCTGGAGCCAGCAGCTCAGACTGTTGAATGATTGAGTGTGTCGTCGTTCAGTCTGTGTGAGACAGACCGACTAAACTCTGCCACTTTAAATATTCAAACCTATGACTAAACACTGGCCCATTTAAAGGCTACAGCGGACCGACTGACTAAACACTGGCCCATCAAACAGTGAGGCAGACAGACGGACCCGACAGCACAGCATCTGTTCACCATTTTCATCCTCGCTGAGGGGGAAGCACTCGCCACTTGACCCTGGGAGTGCCGTCCCTATCAGTCCAACAGCTGAAGGAGCAGCATGCAGCAGACGGCACGCTGGGTGCAAGATTTCGGATGTGGCGCCTCAATATCAGGCTCCACCTCGTGAAACAAAGAGGGAAAGATAAACCTGAGCTCTGCTGCAGGATGCTGTGATGTGAGGCGGTGTGTTATTTTATCACCGGCAGCTGGTAAAAATAGTGATTTACAGGTTTAGACCAACTGCTCACCAACACTGCTTTACTTTGGTGAAAGCATCGATGCTAATGTAAACTACTGTGGCTCATTTTCATGCCAGCAATGCAAGATATCACTTCTGATGTAGCTGTCATGATTAGAATGACACAGGCAGAACTGTTCCAGAGAGATGAAGAGAAGAAGAAAAGAGGAGGCGCAGAGTCACGGAGAGGAGAGAGATGAAGGGAAGAGAAACAAAGAGGACGAAGACGAGTGAGAGATGAAGGCCTGTGAGTGAAGGAGATGAAGTGAGACGGACTCTGAGAAGTTTGACGTGATATCAGCCTACTTTAGATTTTGGAACCATTTCCATAACAGAACTGGATCCAGCCGAACCAGACAGACTGCTTGTTATTTCACGCTCAGACTCTGACGATGAAGAAGCATTTCTAGGCTGCAGAAAGCTCCTGTCAGGATGTGAGTATGGAGAGCAGGGCCGCTGTAGAAAACCTTGTGATTCTGTCGACTCCTCTGAGCGATGCAGGGCTTTAAGGGCAACGGCAGAATGATGACTGGTGAGGGGAGAAGGTAATTTAGGTTCAGCCTTCAGGGAAGGAAATGCAAAAAGAGGGCTGGTTTCAGCAGCTCCACAGAGATCAATGCAGGGAGCTTACTGTAGAGGAACAGCAAAATAAACTGTAAATCGGGACGGCTCTGTGTCCCTGGGGTGGAGACTGTAATCCATAATCTGACACCTGCTCACACAATGGATCTGTACTGGACAAACATCTATGAGCGTGTGTGTTCAGACCTCACAGCGAAAGACAAGTAGATTCATTTGAGGGACTACGATCGTCAGTATGTTGCAATCAAAGTGTTTTTCAGATGATTACATTATTTCTGACGGCTGCCGCTATCTGTATTGTTAACTTCAGTTCGAGTCATTTTTTTCCTTAAGATTCTCTGATCCAAGTCAGTTTGTTAGATGTGAATGTTTTCTGGCTTCTTTCCTCAGTGACAGTAAACTGAAGATCTTTGAGTTGTGGATGAAACACTGATCGACTGGCAGATTAATCTGCAGTGAGAATAAGTGAAAGTTGCAGCCCTGAGCTCGTCCATCTCTGACAGCAGGCCTTTCAGAACCGCTCTAAACACGATTTCCTTCCTTCTCACTTCTCAAGCACCCATTGACCTTGAGGTTACACTGACTCGGCTGTGATGTGCTGCTACATACAAAATGTTTTCTTCATCTTTTCACCACACACCTTTGACACTGAAGTCCTTCCTAAGTAACAATGTGTTTCCAACAAATGCAGGCATGGCCACACAGTGTGAGCTTGTTCGCTCTGTCAGATTGTTCTGCAGCGGAACCATTTTGGACCCTTTTCACCAACAGCATGCTCATTCAGCCCTGACCTGGCCGACAGTGACATGGGTGATGGTTTGAAAATCTCAGTTTGTTGGTAAGTAAGAATAACGCTCAACTATACAAACTCACACAATCCTGCAAAATGGGGACTAAATTGTCCCTTCTTCACTGTTGTGTTGAATCTGTCGTGGCAATGCACCAACACAATGTGAGCTGGTGTCTCGGTTGTGAACAATGCTCGAGTTAAAATCAGTTTCTGAGTTATGTTGTGAAAAAAGAAATGCATGAGAACCATTTTAAAGATACCAAGGACACAAAATGATGAACAACACTAAAGAGTCTGTTTACAAGGAAAACAAGGGTGAAGGTCAGGTGTGTATTTGGGTCTGGTTCCAGGGGTGAAGGTCAGGTGTGTATTTGGGGTCTGGTTCCAGGGTTGAAGGTCAGGTGTGTATCTGGGGTCTGGTTCCAGGGGTGAAGGTCAGGTGTGTATTTGGGTCTGGTTCCATGGGTGAAGGTCAGGTGTGTATTTGGGTCTGGTTCCAGGGGTGAAGGTCAGGTGTGAATCTGGGGTCTGGTTCCAGGGGTGAAGGTCAGGTGTGTATCTGGGGTCTGGTTCCAGGGGTGAAGGTCAGGTGTGTATTGGGGTCTGGTTCCAGGGGTGAAGGTCAGGTGTGTATTTGGGTCTGGTTCCAGGGGTGAAGATCAGGTGTGTATCTGGGGTCTGGTTCCAGGGGTGAAGGTCAGGTGTGTATCTGGGGTCTGGTTCCATGGGTGAAGGTCAGGTGTGTATCTGGGGTCTGGTTCCAGGGGTGAAGGTCAGGTGTGTATCTGGGGTCTGGTTCCAGGGGTGAAGATCAGGTGTGTATTTGGGTCTGGTTCCATGGGTGAAGGTCAGGTGTGTATCTGGGGTCTGGTTCCAGGGGTGAAGGTCAGGTGTGTATTTGGTTCTGGGTCCAGGGGTGAAGGTCAGGTGTGTATTTGGGTCTGGTTCCAGGGGTGAAGGTCAGGTGTGTATCTGGGGTCTGGTTCCAGGGGTGAAGGTCAGGTGTGTATTTGGTTCTGGGTCCAGGGGCGAAGGTCAGGTGTGTATGTGGGTCTGGTTCCAGGAGTGAAGGTCAGGTGTGTATTTGGTTCTGGGTCCAGGGTGTCCAGGGGACGTCGCTGTGTTCTGGCGGTCCTCTCTCTGAATGTGTGCTGGTTCTGTACTAGTTCAAACAAACACCGCTTTGTTTTCTGGAGGCAGTTCTGCTCGGTGTTACAGACGGATGTATTTGTCATTTGATCGTTCCCTCTGTGTCATTACATCTGCTTTGATTTGTCACTCTATTATCAGCCAGGCAGCTCAGCTTTGGCATCCTGCGCTCTGTTTTCAGAGATATTTTATCACAAAGTGGAGCTGAACACACAGATTCGTCTTGGTCACATTTGCAGCGACATCAGCTTATTACTGATGCAGTAACACACTCCACACTGACACCAGCCATAAAGACAGGAACCACTGAACAATTGGTTGTTTTTCATTTTAACCTTCACAAATCTGCAAGAGGAGAAAAAACACTGAGGAAATATCTGACTTGCACTCATTCAGCCTGGGCTCTGTGTGTGTCTGACGTCAGGACGGTACCAGATACAAATGTTATCCATTACATTCACATTGAGAAATTCAAATTGGGCTGAAGAGAAACAGGAATATAAATCCTGTTCTGTAGAACTCGTATGTAGTCGTGAAGTAAAACAGCGTCAGAACTGGAGTAAACTCCTGTTTTCTATAAATACAAACAACACGAGAGCAGCAGAAAGAGGCGGCGTGAGAAATTAATAAGGCAAAGTGAGAAACTGTAAATGTGTCAAATAGGCTCTAAAGGAACTGTTAGTGTAAAGTGTCAGCTATTTAAACATGTGTTACTGCTGCGTGAACAGAGGATCTACTGAACTCTGTACATCGTGTGTGTGTGTGTGTGTGTGTGTTAGCTCCACATACTCTGAAATATCCACTATGGTAATAATAAAGGAAGTAAAAACGAGGTTAAACGTGAACTTTAAACAACAAACACACTGTCATCTGTCGACCAGCATGTCAACAAAAATGGACCAATTTCCATGTTGAGCTCAGTTAGTACTTCTTTAAATTAATTCCACTGTAGACAGTAAATAGTTGAAAATTGACAGAAAAACAATATATTATATAATAATATACATAAGTCATTTTCCAGTCAACAAACACTCCTTGTGGTTCAGCTTCTAAATGACACGGTTGATCTGTAAGCTGAATATTTGAGGTTTTGGATTGTAAACACACAGTTTAAAGACGTCAGCTCAGGAAACAGGAAACTGTTTTACGGTTTTCTGACATTTTTCCGGCCTGACTTATAAATAATCCCATGCTGCCGCCATAAAACATACATTTCATCCAAACTCAAAGACGAGCTGTGCCATCAGTCACTCCTGTTAAAAAGTGAGCCTCAGTTCCAGACGGAGCCAAAGTTCTGTCTCCTGTTCTAAACTTTGCTCTAACTGGACCCGTCTGCCTCGGTGTGATTCGTGATGGGACACGGACCGTTAATGACCTCAGGATATAGTCTCAGGATCTACGATTCGCTCCACTTGTTCCAACGAGATGGCAAGAGGAGACAGACACAAAGATAGTGACGATGTCCAATCTGTCCAGTCCATTACGGAGCGGTGCCGGGGAAAGTAACAGGGCTGAATGACTCCTCAAATCTTTAGTCTCTGCTCAGAAAAGAAGCAGCGACTGAAAAGCCTTGAACAGTGGCTCGCAGCGCTCAGAGTAGAGTGTTTTATGAGGAGGGCAAGAGGCAAATTAGTGAAAAAAGGGCATCTGATTTGTTTTCTTCTGGTGCACTTAGGAAGCACGCGAGCGAGTCGATCTGCCCTCAGAGCACATGATGTCAAAGGATGGAGAGAGGAGCCAGTTAGGAGGGGGAGTAATGGAATAAACACTCTTTGAAATCCCATTTGGGGACATCTGGTGCCATCCCAGTGTCGAGAAGTGTTTCCACAGTCTAAGTGAAATTAATTAATTATTAACACTCGTCTTTTTGTGCTTTCTTTGTGCTTATTTGCAGAGAGCTGTTGTGTAATGATCCGGCTCCAACTGTTTATTACAGTTCAGACTGTGACCCAGCAGCTTCAAGACGCAGCGTTTAGAGATGCACTTTGTAGAAAGGAACAAATGTAAATGAGTAAAGGAGTCATAAATAAAATGATCTTGAGTAAACAGCACTAAAATGTGTTGTCCAAGTGAGACACTGACGTAAACATGCTGCTCATAAATCTGCCTCAGAAGAATACACAACTCCTTCATTATGCAGCGTTCTGCTGGCCCAGTACCGCTCACAGATAGCCAATGACGTCGAGGCAGAACCGCCTGACAGCGTCTTCTTCTAATGTAAGCACTGAGCAGCGGTGAAGAACTGCATTGTAAAAAGGATTAATTTAACCGTCGAGCGTTTATCCATTTAGTTTGGTTTGTGTGGTCAGGTGAGAACAATGACGGCCTTAATTCTTTAAATTCCTTAATTAGAAGAAAGCAGCAACAATCCCTTCAGTGTGCGGGTTAATTATTCAGCCAGACAACATCTGTCAGTCACAGACCGAAGCTTACATCCAGCTTCTTCTTCATGCATATGAATAAGAATGAACATCAAAGAGGAGAAATGTCAGCAAACAGCAGAAAACAGGTTTTTTTTATTTCCAGTGAGGAAACTTTCAGAGGAGAAAACACAGAAAAGTGCTGGCTGAGGCAAAACCAGCTCAGTCTCCAGGATTTTATGTTAGCAGTTCATGTTTCTGTAAACCACAGACACACACACGATGTTCACCTCCGTACCAAACACAGCACCTTCACAATATATGCTAATCAGCCAGCTTTCACATCAGTGGGTGGCGTCATTAACCGGGCTGCCAAACCAGCGGATGTTTCCAAGAACATCTGGGGACATTTCCATCCGTGATCCTGATGTTCTCCTGACCTGACAGAGAGTCCACTAAGAATCTGAATGTCAGTTTTCTGTTCTCTGCTCGATGGATCTCATTCCCACTCTGAGGCGTCTGAACGACCTCCAGGTGCATAAAGCCAGACTCTTGATGTCGTAGTAGTCTGGTGTCTTTCCAGTCGTACTGTGTGTCATACAGATTCACTCCTGATCACAGCGTTCAGCTCTGACTCTAAGACAGTTTAGATTAGTAACAGAGGACCAGATCTCTCACACGAGCTTTAAATGACAGCCTGAACACGGTCTCAGTCCTGATGTGTGTTGTTGTGTCTCTACAGTGCAGCTCCAGCAGCCGTGGCCTCCCTCAGGTACTTTACGCCTCCTCCTGATGGTACCTGGCAGCTTGTTTGCATCTCTGCTGCCGATGATTTGATGTTGTTTTCATCCTGTGTGGCACCTCGTAGATAAACTCGTACAGAGGTGCAGCAAACTGTAAAGACGAGGCTCATTGTGCCATTTATTAGATATACAGAACATCAGATGGCAGGCTGCAGCAGGATGACAAAGGTTCCTCTGGCGCTGGTCTGTCGTGCCGTGTTCCACTTAACTATTTATCATTCATCTTCTGTGTGTGTTCAGTCAGTGACATCTCCAGCTCACAGTGTAGAGACTTGATCTTTCAGTTTATCCCCTCACAATGCTGCCTCGTCTGCGGCGGCTCAGTAAATATTTGTCTCCGTCGACAGAGATGAAGCAGGACTCTGACTGCACTCAGGGCAGCTGTCTGGGTTTGATGAGGATGCAATTAACTTTGGGTTTTATTTGAGTTCAGCAGAGAAATGCAATAGATGGTGTCACTGAGTCCTCATCCTGCCATATCAATCACATGCATGTTGGGCAGAGAGCTGTTCAGAGAGCCACTAAGAGCTTGTCAGTTGAGCAAAATTAAATTATGACCCCATTTCATTGCAGCAGTTGTTCTCAGTGCGTTCAGTTTCCCTCGCTCTTCTCCCGGAGACGAGTCTGAAGGATAATAAATCTTTCCATCTCGCATCGTTTATGGACAGTCTCCTTGAACGTTCTCTGAATGTGAGAGCAGATGTTAAAACATGACTTGCATTCGTTTTGTCTTCTTATGTAATTACATTTGTTTTGGCAGCGTGCCTTCGTTGTGCAACAACATTGGTTTGCCTGTATTGTTGATTCGTTGAACTCGTGTAGGATGTGATGCTAACTGCTGTTCAGTGTTCTGACCTTCTCCACGTCATCGTTAATGTTACCACTGTTTGGTTTACGTAAAGGCCGGACGCACGACAAAGACGAATATATCAACAGATCCGACCTGAAGTCTGATGCCACGTTTCATTTAGTAGGTTTGGGGCACTAAGGTGAGGAAAATGTTGATGTATGTCGAGACCGGAATATAAAGTTCCAACAGGATAGCAAACATCGTGGCAACTGTTGGCCTGTTGACTACTCACTTTTAAAGTAGATGATGTCAGATTGTTAAATGTTTCCTCTTTGGCAGTAAACTGAAGATCTTTGAGTTGTGGACATCTTTACCATTTCCTGGCATTAAAAGATGAATCTGTCAACTGAGAAAATCAATTACATTTCAATAATTGTTAGTTGCAGTATTAATCTGGTCTGTATCTATGACACCTATTTATACACCATGCAGGTACACAGCAACAACAGCATTCAGCTGGAGACGCGTTGGTTCACACCTGGTCCAACATTCACTCCCGGTTTATCTCCGTCTTGGTCTCCTTCATCTCCAGAGGGAAGTGTCTCTGTTTAGCTGCTGGATGCTACGTTCACCAGCTCGTCTCTAACTGTGACTGAAAACATCTGCCTGCTCAGGTCATCTCTGGGTTCATCAGTGACATCTTTTACATATAGGTAGTCATGTGAAAACAGTCGACTCTATGCTGTGGCCATCATCATAAGACTAGAGTCAGTGTCTCCAGAACACAGAGCTCACTGCTGGAAGGTTCAGCTCATAGAGAGTCTGTTTGAATTCTGTGCTGTGAGCCAAACACCAGGAACAAACGAAACGCTTTCAGAAGATATTCCTGTATGAAGAACAATCCCAGAGAGAGACTTTTCAATCCTTAATCCTCTTCTCAACCAAACGCAGCCGACTCCTGAACACTTCCTACCTGCAAGCCTTTCAGTGAGGTTGAACAAATAATTCATCAGTCTATTCTTAAACACGGCGCCTCAGATAAGGTTAGCCAATATGGCTGTGAATGAGAGATAAGTGGAGGCTAATTCCTGGCGTCTGGAGGGCAGAGTTCATGCTCGGTCCCAGTGGGCTGACCTGCAGCGGAAGCTTCCTGCGACGCTACGAGCTACGACTGATCAACGACGCCAGCTGATGACTCGGATACTTGGCAGACGATTTGTACAGAATGGAGAGGACGAGTGGAGGCATTTGTCGAGGAAAGTACTTACTGATTCACTTTTAGTGAAATCTTTGCATGATCACAGCAACGCAGCCCAGAGACGCCACAGCCCGACACGGTGAAGTCTTAATCCTGAGGCGTGACGGCGGAGGTTTCTCTGGGCTCATTCATATGCTACACAAACTTCCTTTGTAGGCGTACAATGATAGGAAATCTCAGTGAAGTCGACAACATGGGCGCCTGTCTTCAAACTGGCAAAGAGTACAAAACAGCAAATATGGGACACCTGCTGTGTGACGAGCAGCTGAGAGCCAGGAGGAGGTTTTTCATCTGATTGGAACGTGTGGCCATCAGTGAGAACCAGACCTCCATCTCTCCAAAAAGAAGACAAACGAGGGAAGAAATATCGTTTTTCAAATCAAACACTTAACAGACTGAAAGAGGAGGTGGATTAAAAAGCTTTCCAAGCAAACGATGACAAGTGCAGCGACGGATGCGTTTTTATTACTCAGGGCGGGTGAACAAACTGCCAAGAGATAAGACAAGAGTCCTTCTTTCCCCACTTCAAGCCAACACAGCTCTGAGGCGGCGTTACCCAACATTCACTGCACCAAACTATTTACTTTGAAAGTCTGTACAATCAATTATGGTGGAGGGCAAGATAAAAGACAATACTGCATTTCAAAGCACGGATCGAAGAAGGTTTTTGGCTGTCGATACTTTTCATCAGAGGGTTTATTTCACCCTGACAGACGCACGTGTCACCGTCTTCTCTACTGTTGCTTCTCTTTGTGGAAAACTTTGTAAAACTGTGCCACACAAAGTTCCCCCCCGACACACAGCGACACCGCCGTCGTCTGAAACCCAACAGTGTGACAGCAGAGTAATTTGTCAGCTCTTGTAAAACTTCTCCAACACGGGAAAATGTGAACATGAAGCAGAGAAGCTCATAAATATGCAGTCCGTGTTCTTTACGCTGACATGACCTCTGTTTCTGTACGACTGCGATGTTCTTAAATAAAACATGATTCACATGACACATGTACAGTTATGTTCACTGTATAATATGTGACGCACGAAAACAAGCAGCTGTCTGATGATGAATTGATTTCTCAGTTAATCAAAGCAGACATCCTGCTCCAGCTTTAATCAAATTAATCAGTGGCCTATTATCAACTGATTTGTTAACTGAATCACTTCTTTCAATCTTTTTCTGACCTGCCAGCTGTTCTGCACATGCAAGTCATGAAATATGTTGCATCACAGAAGAAACCAGAAGTTTTGTTGGGGAAACTTTTACCTGAGAAACACTTGAAAGTGAAAAGTAAGGAAGTTATAAAAAAATCATTGAGCTTGAGGAATATCTTCCCCAGTTTAAAGGAAAAGTTCAAGACTTTCATTCGACGCAATCTGCAATCTGCAAAGTAACTAGCACCTTAAGTTCTCGAGTAAATGAAGAGTAAAGTAGAATATGGAGGGGAAGTAGAAACATACTCGAGTACAAGTACCTCTACATCGTTCTAAAGTACAGTACTGTAGTAAATATAGCAGTGCCATGTGATCGAGCACATCAGTCGATGGGTTGATGTCTACACAAGTTAAACACAGTGTGCTTGAGTCTCACTATCGCTGATGCACGTTACATATAAACAGCTGGTTCTCACTGCTGACGATCACATCTGGACCGGTGTGTTTTCAGAACGAAAGGCTGGAGGACGATACCAGTTTCTGTCGTTTATTTGTCTTTAAACTATGTGGCCCGTCCAACATGCACTGCAGGTTAAAGAGAAACATCTATTTTCTGATTCAGATGTTGTATTATCTGAAGTCTGACCGTCCAGTGAGACGACTGGTTCCTTCCAGACTGCGTCACTCTGTCTGTATAAGGAGCCGAGCGGCCCTGAATGTTTATTTTGGTGAGTTATTCCCAGATATGTTGAAAGCTTGACGTTATCTCAGGTGGAGACGAAGCAACATTTCCATATGACCGAGGCACCTGTGAGCAGAGGTGATGACAGAACATCCTGCAGGCACAGCACAAGTGAGTTTCACAGTAACACAGGAGAACAGCGGTGTTCTGTGGACCTCCAGTTCTTCTGGTTCTGAAGGATTCAAACTCTAAACTTCACCTGAAAACTTTGAAACATTTATTTCAGCCTGCGTCAGCTGAGCGTACCAGCTGAAGGAGTGACGGTGACGATAACGAAAATCAAGATGACTGAAGTTTAATTGATAGTGTAATTATCTCCTACTTCAACATAAATGAAATGGTGTGAATGATGTTAACATCTGTAATCATTCTATAATATACAGTCTAAAATTCATCAGATCCTCCAGCAAGACTCTGGAGGGATGAAGGGCTCTGCTCATTATTCTAAGGACCATAAGTACTTTATTCTTGAGGTCCCGTCTATGTAGGCTAATTGCATATTAGACACACAGCAGACGACATGCATGCTTCAATGTCTTCTATCAGCAGCAGCTTAGCTTTTATCCACACATACCATCACGCAGCGTACAGCGCAGTGACACGTCAGGAAGGTATGAAGCTGAATGTAAACACCTGTGTTATCAGCCAATCATAAAGTCAACTGAGATATACTAAGATCTATGGATCCAGTCATCTGCTGCATTCACACATGGAACTGAGACCACCAGTCACATTTCCATGAACAAACAGCCAGAAACGTTCAGCCAACATGAGAAGGATCGGAGGTCAAAGGTCAGACTGCGGTGCCGTCACGTCTGCTGGGCTGAGGAGGGAGGAGAGCAGCCGGCAGCAGAGGAGGTGATGAAGTGGAGAAAATGACTCGTCGTATAGTCGAGGATTTTCAGCCCCCGCTGAAGATTGGAAGAGGATCCCGATGTTTCTACTGGAGTGAGAAGTTCATTTCATGATTGATGAGCCGGGAAGGAGAAGAGTCGACAGAAAGTGGATTGATGACCAGGGCAGCGTCGGCAGAATGAAGAACATCGGGCGGCATGTAGGAAGTGGACCGTGGCCCGGAGCGATGAGAACTGAGGATCCCTTTGAAGTCACTGAGGTTCTGAATTTGATATCATTCAAAAAAGACAGCAGTGGGAGGAGTGCAGCCGGGAGAGAGCTGGAGAATCTGTGATGACTGAAGATGAGGAGGAGGAGATGGAGAGCTGCAACCCAATCTCCAGGATGAATGTTGGTAGAGTGCATTTCAGCACAACCTCTTTTCTTTATCTGACGACGCTGTACTTATGGTGTGGTTAGGTTCAGGCAACAAAACCACCTGGTTTGGGTTCAGAAAAGATCGTGCTGGGCTTAAAACATCGGTTCTGGTCACCACAAACACAGCTGGAAATTGTCCTCAGGTCCAGTTTAATATATCTGTTTTATTCACCACAAAAACTTTGGTCTTCAGGCAGTGACCACAGCAGACAGAAAACATGGCGGCTAATAAGACGTGTTTGTGTAAAGCCTTCCTTTGTAATAAGCTGTGAATCACCGTGACCTCCTTCTTTTACATCCATCAGAAAAGAGGCCGTTCATTCTCTTCATTCTGTGTGCCTGCATCCTTTCTAATGAAAGACATTGAAAAGCATTATTCTGCTGAACTAAACCAATTCAATCCATTAAGAATAAATGTAAAACATAATTATCCAGTCTGTGAAAATAAAACAAAATGTCTGTTCCAGGTTGCAATCCATCAATTTTCTGCTAAAATTAAAGAGGGGAGATTTACATTGTGCAAAAATTTACTTAAAACTTGAGAACTTGAAATAGCTTTCAAGATGGTTTTCTCCTGGAACAGCATTTTCATTCTCTTTCATGTGGAACAACCCTCCTCTGGGGTGGAAAATTGAAATTTTAACAGTGGCAAATCACGGTCTCTTCCATCCTATTCTTCCATCCTTCCTCTCCTTGTCTGCTGCGAGACAGTAAATTGACAAAGCAGGATGCAGAGCATAAATAACACAGCCTAACAAGCACATTCTATAATGAAGAGATGCTGCACAGCAAAGCTTTAACTGACGGTGAAATATAGAACATTATACAAATCCAGATATCAATACTGAGCCGCTGCCGACTTCCCGTGGGGTCTATATTCCTCGACAACTTATTTAACTTGACAAATACGAGTGTGCTGATATTGACCCGGTTCTTCACACAGAAAACCTCAACGTGAGTGAAATATGAAGCTACAGTCGCAGGATTGACACCTGGAGACAGCTAATAACTGCTGAACTCTGAGTTCACAGCAGGTGTGTGTGTGTGTGTGTGTGTGTGTGTGTGTGTGTGTGTGTGTGTGTGTGTTCCTGTCAGATGGAGGATCTGCAGTCAGGCTTAAAGGACAGATGGTTTGTGTCGAGTCAGAAGGTTAATAAGTCTGTTCGGTCACAGCGGAGCAGAAGCATGACACTTAAAATCAGATGAGCCGCTTTTTTTTTATTTCTCATAAAATTGTGTCAACAACAAAACTGACAAAAAATACAACAATGAGTTGAACTGATGAAGATTCTTAGTCATCCATGTGGACCTGTTTTAGTTTGTTGAAGATGTTTCACCTCTCACCCAAAAGGCTTATTCAGTACTGACTAACTGGAGGGAAGTGTGTGGGAATGTCCTTATATAGTGTGGAAGTGTCCTTATATAGTGTGGGAGTGTCCTTATATAGTGTGGAAGTGTCTTTATATCGTGTGGAAGTGTCTTTACATAATGTGGAAGTGTCTTTACATTGTGTGGGAGTGTCTTTATATAGTGTGGGAGTGTCTTGACATAATGTGGAAGTGTCTTTACATAGTGTGGGAGTGTCTTTATATAGTGTGGGAGTGTCTTTATATAGTGTGGGAGTGTCTTTACATAGTGTGGAAGTGTCTTACCATAGTGTGGAAGTGTCTTACCATAGTGTGGAAGTGTCTTTATATAGTGTGGGAGTGTCTTTATATCGTGTGGGAGTGTCCTTACATAGTGTGGAAGTGTCTTTACATAGTGTGGGAGTGTCTTGACATAATGTGGAAGTGTCTTTACATAATGTGGGAGTGTCTTTATATAGTGTGGGAGTGTTTTTATATAGAGTGGAAGTGTCTTTACATAGTGTGGGAGTGTCTTTATATAGTGTGGGAGTGTCTTGACATAATGTGGAAGTGTCTTTATATAATGTGGGACTGTCTTGACATAATGTGGAAGTGTCTTTACATAGCGTGGAAGTGTCTTTATAAAATGTGGGAGTGTCTTGACATAATGTGGAAGTGTCTTTACATAGCGTGGAAGTGTCTTTATAAAATGTGGGACTGTCTTGACATAATGTGGAAGTGTCTTTACATAGCGTGGAAGTGTCTTTATAAAATGTGGGAGTGTCTTGACATAATGTGGAAGTGTCTTTACATAATGTGGAAGTGTCTTTACATAATGTGGGAGTGTCTTTACATAATGTGGGAGTGTCTTTATATAGTATGGGAGTGTCTTTATATAGTGTGGAAGTGTCTTTATATCGTGTGGGAGTGTCTTTATATCGTGTGGGAGTGTCCTTACATAGTGTGGAAGTGTCTTTACATAGTGTGGAAGTGTCTTTACATAGTGTAGGAGTGTCTTTATATCATGTGGGAGAGTCCTTATATAGTGAGGGAATGTCTTGATGTAGTGTGGGAGTGTCTTAATATCGTGTGGGAGTGTCCTTACATAGTGTGGAAGTGTCTTTACATAGTGTGGGGGTGTCTTTATATCATGTGGGAGTGTCCTTACATAGTGAGGAAGTGTCTTTATATAGTGAGGGAATGTCTTTATTTAGTGTGGAAGTGTCTTTACATAGTGTGGGAGTGTCTTTATATCATGTGGGAGTGTCCTTATATAGTGTGGAAGTGTCTTTATTTAGTGTGGAAGTGTCTTTATAAAGAGTGGAAGTGTCCTTACATGGTATTGGAGTGTCCTTATATAGTGTGGAAGTGTCTTTATATCATGTGGGAGTGTCCTTATATAGTGTGGAAGTGTCTTTATATCATGTGGGAGTGTCCTTACATAGTGAGGAAGTGTCTTTATATCATGTGGGAGTGTCCTTATATAGTGAGGGAGTGTCTTGATATAGTGAGGGAGTGTCTTTACATCATGTGGGAGTGTCCTTATATAGTGAGGGAGTGTCTTGATATAGTGAGGGAGTGTCCTTACAGAGTCGTTGAGGACACATGTGAGAACAAGGAAATGTCCCTGAGCTGTGATTCAATAGAATAAAATATTTACTGAAGAAATGTAAGATTATAATCCTTTAATGGCCCTTTTCATTGTGAACAGGTTTATTACAGAGGTTGTTTTAAAGTCCAATAAATGCATGAGGTTGATGAAGATGATTTTTAACGTAGCCCACTAACTCCAAAGGGTCAGAACATTTTCTTTTATTTGTAACAAATTAGAATAATTTCCTGAAAGAAGAGGCTGTATTTCAGACAATAATGTGGAGCTGAAGTGAGTATCAGAGCTTCAGTACAGTTCTAAGAACAAGTCACCCGGTGCTACAGTGCTGCTCACTGATGAGTTTTTAATCGTCTTCAGGAGACTGAAGCTCTGCTGCACATATGGCGACATGAGCTTTGGATATACGGTCAACATTTGTGAGGAGAATCAATTCATTGTTAGTTTTGGTCTGTTGACAGTGAGAAAAGTTTAGAATATCACCCGAGTGCTCCCGTTTCCTGCATAAATCCATAAATCAGAAGAATCCTACAGAACACTAACGACGCAGCAGCTGCTGAGCCCACATGGAACAGATGTAACCAACTCGTCATTTCGCTGGATTGTTGTGTTGGAATGAGCTCTGCTGAAACTCTGCAGAATATCACAATGAGTGGAGGCTTCAGCATCCTGAGTGAGTTCACATGAGCAGCAGAATGAAGGAGTTTCATCTGAGTGATCGTTTAGTTTAGGCCTGAAATATGAAGCATGATGTGACAACAACAAGTTTAACTGAAACACCATATACAATGAATGTGTATACAGTATCTGTCCTTGGCCTTTCTATATCCAAGTGCAGCCTGAAGATTACAATGTTAGCAGTGACGCACATGTGATAAAAATGTATTCAACAGTCGTCCACATCTGAAGCAAGCCGGGAGGAAAAATGCCTGTTTCACTGTGACAAGTACTGTGTAAGAGTCCTTGTGCAATCAAGAAATTCCATCTGAAACTCTTGTTCCTGAGAGGAGATATTTACTCTGAAGTGTGTTATTAAATGTAACTGCATCAGAGAATCAGCTGAGATCACAGCGGTCTATCATACAGTGAGACGCAGGTCCATTTTATAAATTCCTACATTAACTGTTACGTGGAGGGTTTTCACAGCAACGTGTCTGATATAATATAATGATGCTGTCCACATTAAGTTATGACTGTTTTTGAGCCGTGAAACTTTTTTATGGTTTTATTAAACTGAACACAAGACGGTTTGAAACTGAAAGTGATCAATGACAACGTGGTTACAGCCACTCAATGTTCAGTCAACGACCTCGAGGCGACAACGTCTTCATTACAGCGGCGACGTCCTCAGAAACTTATTTAATCACCTCCATCAGGTGAGAGCAGGAGTTTCTCTTTTGTCCTTCCATCATTCAGGTGGTGAAGAGTCTCTCACCTCTTCAGTTTATACTCAAGCGCTGGTTTATGATTTTATACATTTGAATAAATCTTCAAAAAGAAAACTCAACAAGAATTCAACAAGAATAATTCAGACATTCAACTCTACATGAGAAATGTGATCTGACAAATGCAACAAAGAATCCCAAAATGGTATGAAATATGATAAATATCTGAAAAAATTTGACTATTTCAGAAATAAAACGAGACATTGGATGTCTGGATTTGGGAAATGTGGGGTAATCAATATCAGATTCAGTGGAGAACACTGTCTTTAATAAGAGACAGCTCAGGCCTTTTGTTGCTGATGGAAATCTTTTGAATCCTCCTCAAAATTTGATTTGACATGTTTGAAAAGAAGCAAGTTTCATCACTGCAGCTGCTTCAACACCAGGTTCTGAAATCTGAGAATTTTACAGCTGAAGGTTCGTCAGGCAAAACAAAAGATTCACCTCGTGCTCTCACATGAGAATTATTCTCATTCTGGATGTATGTTTGTCTGTTTTGACAGAAAGTAAAATGTGTCAAAAAATGGAGAAAAACAGGAAAAAAAAACTGAGGAAATAAATAAAGTAATTTAAAAATGACTTAATAAATTAAAAGAGGAAATATATCAGCACATTAAAACACAAACACAACTTTGTTATGTAACATAACATTTCAGGAAAGGAATGACAGAATTTACTGTTTGATGGATAAATAAATAAGTCAACAAATAAATTAATATGCACCAAAAATACAATTACTACTATTTATTTTGGATCTGGGCAGTTTCAGATTAGCTACATGCTAAATTAGCTTCATACTGTAGGTCTTCATGTTGGAACTGTTACCGGTTCAGTTCCAAACCGCTCTCTGTCTCCTGTTCCTGTCCACCTCGTCATCTGTCACCATCAAAATAAATAATACAATATTCTTTTATGAATAAATCTATAGAAATAAAACCAACACATCTGCTCATATCTGTTGATTGGATCTCTCGGCCTTCTTCAAGCAGCCTGATTAACAGGAAGCGTCTGAGCCTCAGTCAGCCTGCCGCAGTCAACACAACCACTTACTCTAACGAACTCATTAATTAAGCAAATTAAAGCATTCGTCATAAAATGTCACACACAACACATGAGCAAACTCCAGATGAAGCTCAGATACTGAAGCATGATGAGGTGGCTGCAGGTTTAGGACGTAGTGATGTGTGAATAAATGACGAGCCGTCTGAGCCGCGATCGTACCGCCGCGCCGACGTTCTCTCATGTTTTATTTTACAGTGACTGTGTTCACAGGAACGTGTCAACATGAAGACGCTGTGAAGACAATGTCGTCCCCGCTGCCGCCTCTCACAGCAGAGGGACATTAAACATGGATCATGTCCTCAAAGTAGGCCACTGCAGCGCCACACACCTCCACAGTCGCCTGAGCTCAGAGCTGATGCTTCGCTGCTTTGATGGAAATCCAGCACGCTGTTCCAGACGGCGAGCATTTAGTCACAATTTAAACTTTAAACCGTCTAAATGAGCCCTCTCTCCGGCCACGCTCTCCTATATGTTGGATGTCAAGAGGTAGAAAGAAGAACACCTTAAATCTTTAGTAAATCCGCACATGCTCTGAATTAATGGAGCAACACGAACAACATTCACCTGCTCACACCTGCTCACACCTGCTCAGGCTGAAATAACAAGAAACAAACAGGCAGCAGCAGCAGAACACATCAACTGTACATAACTGACATTCATTCCTGAAGTAACTCGATTACAGTTTTTGCTAAAACAAATTATGTAAGCTTAATTTTTCCTGAGTGGCCACACTGAAGGATCATCTACCTAACTGAGGTCGTCTGTGAAACGAGAAGGAAAACTCAAAGAAGACGAAGATGAAGACGAAGAGGCCACAACAACTGGCAGATTGGATTACACACTGTCTGATTTCCATGTGGTTTCTTGTAATGTGACGTGTTTGTGCTGCCAATGTTAGCAGCAGATGTCTTTTAACTGATCCAACCACTGAACCAGTCACCACAACATCACCAGACTCCATTAACAAATGTAGTGATTTTAAGAGTTGTTGAGTTAAAACAAACTTTATAAATGTTGTTAAACTGTGTCTCTGACAGATTCTAACTCATTATGTCCTTGTTGTAAATTCAGCATTAAATATAATACATGAAGCCAACTTTCATCCACAACATCACCAGACTCCATTAACAAATCAGCTAATTTTAGGAGTTGGTGCGTAGCGTAAAACTTTATTAACATTGTGAAACTGTGTCTGTGACAGATTGTAACTGATTGTGTCCTTGTTGTAAATTCAGCATTAAATCTTTCAGCTGAAGTTGTTTGTCTCCTTGTAAAAAGTGTCAGTTTGTGGCAGCATGTCTGTACCAGCCTGTCTGCTTCTGTGTCTAAAGTGCTAAAGTCTTACCTGCCAACACTGATCAGCTGTTTGAACACACTGTTTACACTGATGTCACCATTTACACTCCATTTATGAAAGAAGAAACATGTTATTGATCTAAACATGTCACATGTTACAAAGACACTAAACAGTAACAATATAGGCTACTTCTTTGTTCCCGTGGAGAAAGTCCCCAGACTCCCTTAACAAATGTGTCAGTTTAGTGAGTTGTTGAGTTGGAGACACTTTATAAACTCTGTGAAACTCTGTCTCTGACTCATTCTGCATTATTTGGACCTTCTTGTTCATTCAGCAAATGTTCTACATGAAATTCTTTTTGTCTTTGTGTAGAAAAATCGAGTCTGTGTGTTTCAGTGATGGACGGGTTTAATTCATATAGAGCAGGAAATGACATCGGATCACAACCAGTCACTCAGACGCAGGTTAGCGTCAGCTGTGAGCCGACTCTTTGACTCTTACATATTGGATGTTGATGTGTTTGACAGTTAAAGACACCCCTTCAAGCTATCAGCCCTGTTAATGTTGTAATAGACATGCAAATCCTGCCGCACTGTGCTGACATGCCGAGTGCAACCAAGTCAATCTGAGGCAGCACATGTCTGAGAAAGTCCCTCTGTGTGACACTTGGAACACTAATAACCAGCCCGGCTGAATATCCCAGCGTACTACAGGCTTAATGTTGGGGGCACAAAGTCAGCAGTGACAGATTATGACTGTATTTGAGTTAAGTGGTGCTTTGTCGACCCCTGAACCTGTTTACTCATGTTTTGCCAAAATGGCGGTCGACAGACTGCACACATGAAGCCGTAACAGTGAGCGACAAACACACCTCTAAAAACACACCGACTGGGAGAGAGCCCAACATCACACACACACTTTGAAGGCCGCTGCAACAGCCGCATACTTTCAAACAGTCCCGCTTGTCCCAGATAATGTATTCCACTAAAGCAAAGCAGTCCGGCTCATCAGTTCAGGCGTAACTTTAATGTATAATCCCAGTTTCTTGATTTTCCTTTTCCCCCTCACAGTTCAGACAGGAGCTGGAGTCTCCGAATCCCAACCCGGCTTCAAAGCAGCGAGCAGCCTGGCCTCTCGAGATAGGTTACTGTTTCACATCGCATTGGTTACTATGTCACACTCCCTGCAGCAAGCCTGGGAACGTGCTTCCGTTGTGGCTGTTTAACCGTGCTAAATCATATTCCACTCTGGGGCGTTTTGACATTTCAGTAATTAACCAATTTCCCTTTTCTATTTGCAGCCCACCGTACAATCACAATCATATTACACCGCTTTCAGTTACGGCACACTGCACTGACACCCACTCTGACACCCGGGAGGATTTTTTATACCCAGAATTGAGGATTACTTCATACCTGTGGAGTCACGTGACCAGAAAAGCCTCTGAGGAGGGAAACTCCGGCAAACAGTCGAACCAAAATTACAATTTTTCATCAACATGCATCGACTGACGCAACTTCTTTGAATATTCAGGATTATCTATGACTGTAGGTTCTGAGTAAACAGTGCAGACAGACTGCAGACCTCAGCCACCGCGTGCTAATGTGGGTTTAGTTTGGCCACAGATGTGTCCTGCTGTTTCAAACCACTCGTGACCCACAAAGGCTGCGAGCTCAGCCATCATCTCATTGACTTAAAATGCATTTATGTTGAAATGATACAAAGCTTCTTATGCGCGAGTGAGAACTATTCAGAAGCAGATAATTAATAAGATGCATTCCCACCAAAGGAAGGCGCTGTGGGAGACATGCATGATGATGCAGCTCTGTGTTGTTTCAGCAAAATAACTTTATTATGATTCAGTACTTCCCTTCAAAGTGTCACTGGAGTATTTTTAAGTTCATAATTGAAAAGGACAGAAGCTGGAAACTATTCCAGCGACCTGCCAGTCAGGAAGTAATTGTCTGTATTAGATGAGCAGAGTCATCCTGAGGGAGGGAAGTCATTAAAACAAAGCAGCTTTGTGCCATCGATGCTTATCAAATAAAGACCACAGTATTTATATTATATCTTATACATTTATACTTTATAACAAACACCAACACATCACAACATTAAACCCACTGACAGGGGAAGTAACTCACACTGATGACTTATTTACGCTGCAGTGTTCCTCTGGGTCCTGGGTGGATATCACCTACACGGTGCTGCTCAGATACCACCCACCCAAGAACTGACGCAGAACAAGGGCGGGTTCTGATGGCCTCACAGTACCCAGCACATGTGACTGCACAGGGTTCTCAGCCATGTTGAGTAACAGCTCAATGTTTCTGCAGAACCACATGTGAGTCAAAACTTTACATTTATTCAGCTTCCTATTCCTCTCTGGTGACACGGCTGAGTTTACAGTCTCAGTAAAGGAACAAAAACCACAAAGTTATAATAAATAAAAATGTTTTTGTCGCCACAAACGTGTCTTAAAATCGTCCCTCGGTCTCTTTAAAAACATACAGTGGTGTCGTGTTCCCAGTCAAGATAAATGGTGTGGTGTCACACCTGGAACTGGACATCCACATGAGTTTTATGGGATGTTGGACGTTTTCCAGGTGTTATCCAGGTGTCATAAGACCAAAAACATAATGTTTTCTGCCGCCACAGCATAAGAATATAAAAATTTAACATAAGGAAGCATAAAGTTGTCTGTAAAAATGTCTTTGCTTTGCAGAAATGTACATTTCCTCATCCATCATTGAACATATCCACCTCCTGTCTCTCTTTTTAATAAAATACAGTGGGCCATGTTTCAATATTTGCAGTGGATTACAGCCAGATTAAAACCCTCCAAGGACGCATCTGAAACTAACAATTACTTCCATCATCTGCTGATTATTTCCACAGTTATTTTACATACCAAGTCTATAAAGATGAATGTAATGACAACATTTAGTCCAAAATGAGATCTTCATTTCCTCCTCTGTCCAACCAGCAGTCAGAAACCCAAACACTCTTCAGCTGCTCACTTTTAAGAAGCTGGAACCGGACAGACAGCGTTGACAGATTCGCTTGAGGAAACATGGACTAAATTATCTGCAGCTCTTTCTTACAGTGTGCCACATACAGTCCCTCCAGAACCATCTGAACAGAGAGGCCAGCTCTTTATTCTGGCTGAACACTGAAAACATTTGGGTTTGACGTCAAACGATGAATATGAGACAAGAGATCAGCGTGTCAGCTCGGTGACATCTACGTCTGTTACAAAACTTAGAAGAAAGCATCTGTAGAATGTTTAGCTGAGCAAAAGTACACGAACAGAGAGACTAAAATAGATCAGAGTGAATCATTCTTAATATTTAGTTGCAGATATCTGCATCGAGCCTGCGACCCGCCGACATCTCCGGACCTTTGCACTCTTCTGTTGATGCTCCTCCAGACTTCAGCTCAGACGCTCTGCTGAGGTTTGTTTCAACATGTTAATAAGTCCTCAGATCCTCCTCTTCTCTCCTCTGATGGACTTCTTGGTTGTTTTGTGTTCTGGGTCGTTGTCTCGCTGCATGATGAAGGATCTGGTGGACAGTTTTCTTCCATCTCTCTTTAAATTAGCAGACAAAATGATTCTGTAGACTTCTGAGTTTATTTAGCTGCAGCCATCGTGTGTGACATCATGAGTGAAGCTCAGTGAACCCGGCCCAGAAGAAGCCATGACGTCACCTCACCGTGTGTCACAGATGAGCTCGTGTGTTTGGGATCCTGAGCAGATTCTTTCTGTCTCATCACATCTGCAACAACTGTTTCCAGTTAAAGGATTTGGCCTCGCTGTTCAGACAGTTCTGCAGGGGAGAGTAGAATTAAAACTCACATCTATGATAAAGTAAATTCTGATTATAACTATGAATCTCGTTGGCTCTGTTAATAATTGCGGATCCTGAGCGAATATCTGCACTAATTTTTATTCCAGGAAACAAAGCATCACACAGAACTCCCCGGTGTTACATCAGAACAATCTTACATTTCGACAAAACAGACTCTGGTGTCAGCCGGGTCCGGATGACATTTTCATGGTTTATTCTCGTCCTCATTTCCTCCCACATCCAAAATTAAATTGCCTTTGGAAAGAACAGAGAATAAGTGCTTTTAAGCAGAAGAAGCAGCTGAGCTGAAAGCACAAGTCCTTCAAAACAAAAAGCTCGAAACCCAAAAACAATCGAATTGAAGAAAGAGAATAAGCTGATTTGTCTTAAGATTATGAGTGACTTGGGAGATTTGCATGAGTTAGGATTGTCATGCTGCAAACAGCTGACCTTAATACCCAAATCACTGAGAGAGGGCAGGCGGCCGGCGGTGACACCCGACTTTCTACATTTTTTTGGCATCTGGCCAACATGATCCAGCTTAACGTACGTGTAGAGCAGCAGCCACATATACCGGAAACATCCCGACATCCTGGATCTGCACAGAACGCAGCACGAGCGGAGCGCAGACGGACCAGGAACGTTTTGATGATGAGTGTCGGCAGTAAACACAGCTGGGAGCAAACGGCTCAGGCCTGCTGTCAGGACGAGTGGGAGCTGTTCTTAAAAATCATTCTGTTACGTCATTTATGGCCCGAACGTCTCCACAGAGAGAAAAGATCGAGTGTTTCCAAAGGTTTCATGCAGCCGACACTCAGAAAGAAATCAGTCAGGTCATTTTGTTCTGCGTCTTAGAGAACGATTCATTTCACAGTTGATTCGTCTGTCAGTTAGTTTCTTGATTCATCGATTACTCGCTTGATTTATAAAATGTCTGAAACTGGTTAAAATTAGTGTTTTGAATTGCATTGTGGGTAATGTAGGCAGCAGGTTTTGACACAGAAGAAAACAGTGAGAAAAAAATATGCATTTTGTTTTTTCTGCATCAATTTTAGACCTTTGAAAGCTTTCTGACATCAGGGACAAGAAACAGTTTGTGTGTCTGCAGTCTTCTGGTTTCTGTTTTGAATGACAAACACAGGTAAGCAGATTTCTGTAGTTCTGATGTAAAGAGAGGCTGGTCAGGCTGAATCATGTCCTGATGCTGATGTCAGCCTGTTTCAGAGCAGTTCCACTTCACAGGGAACTTTTACACTTTTAAGTGTTTCTTCTGTACTTTGTGCTCCAACACGAGGACGTGCTCGTCACTTTACTTCGGCCACTTTCATGCCGTCCCTCAGAATGATGGCAGCATTTATGTCATTTATGTTATGTCTGTTTACAAATGCGCTCATGCTCCAATGGCGGCAAACTGACACGCAAAGGTGCCGACCTGCACCGCGAGCGTGGAGCGATTTAGGGTTCAGTGTCGCGGCCGAAGGACACTTTGACATGTGGACGGGTGGAGCTGCCAACAGTGTGAGGGGGGATGATCTGCTCCACCTGCTGAGCCACAGCTGCCCCAGAGACACACACACACACACACACACACACACACACACACACACACACACACACACACAGACAGACAGACACACGTACACACACACACAGACAGACAGACAGACAGACAGACAGACACACACAGACAACACACACACACAGAGACACACACACACACACACACACACACACACACTACAGACACACACACAGACACACACACACACACACACACACACACGTACAGACACACACAGACACACAGTACACACACACACACACACACACAGACACACACACACACACACACACACACACACAGACACACACACACACACACACACACAGACACACACACACACGTACAGCACAGATTTTTGCTTTTTATAATCTATAAATGTTTTATGGAGATGGAAATTAACCAGAGCTGCAACTACTGAATATTTTCATTATCAGTTAATGTGCCAGTTATTTTCTCCGTCGATCAATTAATCATTTTGACAATAAAATGTCAAGAAACAGAGAAAAACACCGATCACAGTTTCCTGAAACCTGAGCCGACGCTGCAGAACTGTTTGTCGAGGACACAAAGTGCATTTAGATGGAAAACAGTGAATTCAAACAGAACTTCATTTGAAACAAAAGAGCTAAATTAATCACTAGTTTCATAATCAATTAATCAGTTTGACCCCTTTTCTTTCTTTCTGTCTTTCTTTGCAGTCTTTCCCTGTCAAACCCGTTAGGTTTCAGAACAGAAACACTCAGTTAGTTTGAGGAAAACATCAGTTTTGTCTTAAATTTCCCGGTTCTGTCTCCACAAACACAGCTGGAACAGGTTCTGACATCATTAAAGACATCCAGCAGTTTCTCGCTGACTGATACGTCCACAGTTTACTCTGGCGACTTGGTTGTATTCGCAGCAACGAGCATGTTCATCAAAAGGTTTAATAAAGCCTGAACTGGACCTGCCGGCACCAAACAGCAGCCACACAGTTAATAAAGCACACGATGCGTCTCTGAGGAGACGATGCGACACAACACGGTGATAATATATCAGAAAAGGTGTTTTCGGCTTGTTCTGCTGCCCCCTCGTGACCAAAACCTAATCTGTTGTTATCATAACAGCACCAAATGATTAGTTTTCTCGTGTCTGAGTCAGAGAAGAGAAGCAATCATTTCTGAGTAGATTTATATGACAAACGGAGATGGATTGACTTCCTGTTGGGGCGTTTTGGCAGCAGACTTCAGGAGCGGCACAGCAGATGAGTTTTAGAGTCGTTCTGTTGCCAGGAGTATTCACAGAGGTGGCTGTAAAACGGATTCCTCTCAGTTTTAAATGGAAAACACTCCTCCTGGGGTTATTTTACAGTTTCTTCCATTTAAAAGAAGCTTTGGCTTTTGAGGAAAAGACCGCGCTGTGGCCAGGCTTTGTGCCAAAGTTAATGATGTTTCTGAGGAGGGTTAACTGGAGCAGCACGGAGGAGAGAAACACTATCATCCCACCTCGGCATTGTATCGTCACGAGACAGAGTTCTTGTTTGGCTAATTGTGGCGGGATTAACTGCAGACGTAGCTCCAGCAAATCATATGTGAACAGTGTGGGAGAAAATGAGAAGTAGCTTAAGTGGGTGAGTGACTGAGCGAGCGAGACGGAGAGGCGAAGAGGGGGGAGGTAATAAATCTAGGACAGGCACTGACTGCAGGGTGAGGGTGGGAGGGAGAGTGAGGTAGAGAGGATTTCACAGCTGAAGAGGGAGGAGGTAAGAGAAAGACTCTTATTGTGACGGGGGATTTGATTTATATTAATCATGCAAAGGGGCAGCAGGAGCTGATGGCTGCAAACTGTTAGAGGATTACAACATATATCAGGTCGCATCAAAAAATCCACATTCGGTTATATTTCTATCATCATTTCAACTGTTTGACACGTAGAATCACCGTCTGCTAACCAAACAGAATCCCTTCCTTACAGAACAGAGAGGAGCAGCAGTATGTCCGGACTGTGTGAGTGCTGGTTCTGTTCACTCATCTCGGGTTTGAACAATACTGGAAAAAAACAGAAGCTGCAAATCTCACAGAACAATAAAGCAAAAAGAAAGAGTAGCACTGAAATAAACGTCTCCAAAAACCAGCAGCGCCACAACAAACTGACCACAACTCATTCAGTATTCACAGTGTGAATCCTGCTAAATGGTTCGTTTCGCCGCAGATCCCCACAGAAACAGTTCTGCTGAGACGGGCTGCTCCTGAAGAACCTCGGGCCTGTCCACACAGACACGAGAGTTTCTTAAAATGAAGCTTTTCTCTGTGCTTTCAGGATGTTCACGTCCGTCAGTGCGTGCAGCATCATGACGTATAAACTCTGGGGGAGTTTTGAGTTTGCACGTTGACCAGAGGATACGTGGATGTTTTTGTTGTTGCTTGTTTGGTTTTTTGCCTTTGCACCTTCATCTGACAGCTGAAGGATCAGACCGGACCTGCAGCGAGGACGCAGCCTCTGCACATGAAGCACCTGCTCCACCAGCTGAGCCACCAGCGGCCCAGGACACGGTGATGGTGCAACATTAGATTTACAAAAACACAAACAGACATTGATGGAAACCAACAACAGCTGCTGACAGATGATCCAAGACGATTCTGAGAGCAGCTAGTTCTTCTGCCTGGTCCAGAGCAGTTTCTGTTACTGAACAATCGACCTGAGTCAACAACCTGACAGAGTCTGGTCAAACTCAGCGGTTCTGATCCGAATCAATCAGGACTCTGTTCCCTCAGACGGTTTCAGGAACATATCTTAGTTCAGTGTGGAGCTGTCACAGTTTGGGCCTCGGCTGCCATGTTTCTGCCTCTCAGTGCGTCACGCTGCAGCTGCTCCGGGTCGGCGCAGTGCATTCTGGTCCTGGTTGGCTATAACACAGAACTTTCTCTCTGTGTCGTCTGGTCATGTAGCACCAGTTTAAATATGTGCATCATTCTACTGCAGACAGTTGAACACACATGAGACTCCATGGCGAGAACCATCCAGTGATTTTGTCGCTGTGATGAATGAAAGAAAGCGTTTTCTTTCCGGGCGTCCGCTCGTTGGCAGCGGACGCTTGAACAGAGTTTATTTCCCCGTCTTGATGTCGGTCCAGTTAATTTAAGCGTGGCAGCTGAGGCTGTGTGGAGCGGCGGACTAATTAATGGTTCAAGCCTTGTTGGAGAAACCGTCTGCAGGGACAGAAGCCAGAGCGTCCACACAGCAGCTCTGCACGCTCCACACTCCTGATGGTACCGACTGAGTGAGGAGCGGGTTCTGTTCACTGCACTCTTAAACTGCTCCGGGTTTGAACCTCTCTTTACTTTTCTGTTTTTAATAAAGACTTTCTCGTACAAGAAGCGCTTTGTAACGCTCTCTGATGATCAAATGTGCCACTTAAAGTTTGTACTTCTCTATATTTTGTATAAAGTGAAATCAAGTGACGTATTTCTGGGTCAATTAATTAATTCATCATCTGCGTCGATGTGGAGAGAAAGAAACAAATGTTTAATTAAGCTAATGTTGTTTGCTGCAACAATCTCAGAACCAGTGAGTGTCCTCGGCCTCGGGCCTGACGCCTCACCGTTTCATCAGAAGCAATTAAAAAAACTAAACAATTAAAAACATCTGACATTAATGTTTACCTACAAAAATTAGGTGGAAAAACATATGTTTTAATTAATAAATATAACAATCCACTCAGTGAAATCTGAGGATTGTGGTGCGACATGAATCTTTTGCTTTTCTCGTTTGAGCTGATTCACCGGCTTTTGTTGTGGAACATTTAGTTTAAGACCGATAAAAAAAAAAAAATCATATATAATTTGCAGTTAATAGTAACAGCTCTGGTCCACCATCTTCTGTAAAGTCAGTGAGCACTTTGACTTTTAAACATGAACAGGCGATCTTAAAGGGTCACTGCAGAGTTTAAAAGCCGTGCAGATGTTTTAATGAAGCGGCTCCTTTATTAAAGATGTTGCCTGATAATCATCATGAACAGTGAGGTCTGAAGCGTCCGACAGGTGCATCAGGGACCTCCGTGGACTCTTTTCTAATTAAAGCACCTGATTGAGCAGAGACCACCCAGGTGATTTTACTGTGATTTAAATTTTAATTGAAATGGTGTCTGGAGGGCTCGTATAATTTAATTTACACCCTATTATTCATATTTTCATCGTCGGTCCCAATTATTGCAACTAATCAGTTTTTTTTTCATACCGCAATTATGAAGACTGTATCCCCAAAAGGCAACAGATGACTGTGCCTATTGATTTCACTGATTCATCTGATGTTTGAATCCCAACACGACTACACCTGACAGGAGGATCCATGATTCACAAAACACTGCTCTCACAATCGCTGCCAGATTTTAAGACCCCGGAGCTGAACTCTGTTACGAAACACCAAATATGACGGCAAACACAGCTGTGTCAAATAATTAAACAGTGGTACAGTGAAGAGGCTACAGCAGGACAACTGTTAAGGCACTTTGCTATTTGAACTGGTGCCATGTGGAGCGCAGATTATCCAACTGTTAACTCTGTTAATTACCAGACGCTCCACTGGTTACATGGCAGATCGCTACAACACAAACAAGAGCGGACCAGGACACAGAAACTGAGTCCGAAGATTTATCTCTGGATGTTGAAAGTCAGCCAGAGCTATAGGAGGAGATGACGGGGGGAGGAGGGAACGTCCTGAGTCTGAGCCAGTCGTTCTGTCCACATGGCCGACTAACAGGATAAACAGTGAATTAACTGCAGGGGACGAATTTGATTACAAGCTCATTAAAAGTGATTTCAGCCAAGTATGTGTAATCATTTTGTTTGACCACGACTGAGCTAAAACCAAACCACCGTGTAGTCGTGCCATCTACTCAAGAGAAAAGACTTAATGTATATATATATACACACACACATAAACACAAGTAGAGGTAAAAGTAAGAAAAAAAGCTGTTTTAATTAGTTAAATCATCACAAAACAAGCACAGCGCCACACAAAGACAGAAAAACCCCACAGATTTATAAAACAGCCTCAATGATCGAACAAAGAGTCGGCAAAGTGACAACAAATAGACACAAAACACTCACAAAGACGAGCTTATCGCCCAAAAGAGATTTGACTCAAAAGAAGAAACTCTAAAGTGATTACAAAGAGATCCAAACAACAGCGAGGAGACACACAAAACTGCAATAAAGACACACAAATGGACACAAGAAAGGCAGAAAGAGCAAATCACCTCAGAGAGAGGTAAGATGAATAAAAGACACAAAACAAACCATGATTACATGCAAAACAGCAACACAAAGACAGAAATCACCCAGGGATTAGTAACACAGCGACAAAGACACACAGGAAATGAGACACAATGCAACAACAACCGCCGTGAGTACCTGGAAATCAGCCACAGACACTCGTAAACAACCTCAGCTCGCCAGAAATGACTAAAAAGAGATGCAACAAGACCACAAATACCCAGAACACAGCCTCACAAACACAGAAATGTTCCACAGATTTTTAAAACCGCTACAAAGACGCTAAAAAATGACGACATGGAGACACAACGCGGCAACAACGAGCCGCAAAGTGACGACAAACAGACACAAAACAGTCAAAAAGAAGAGCGAATCATCTGCATAGAGACTGAAAATGTACGGAAAGAGAAACAACACGACCGGGATCACATGACAGACATCCTCACATCCTCCACAGGTTTGATGCGAGTCTGTCTCAGTGTGTGTGTAGACGTCTGCCGTCTCATAATCCGGCCATGACAACACGACCTGACATGACATGAGCTCCATGTGTAACCTCTGGCCGCGTGAGCCGAGTCTCGTTAAAGCTTTCCTCTCCCCTGAGATGACACTGCCACGCTCTCGCTGCCTTCGTGTTCACGGTGAAGTTACAATCAGTGACTCCTCACATCTCATCCTGCTGCTGATCTGCTGAGCTGCACTTTGATCGGCGCTGAAATGTGAGCATGTTGTTTGAAACACTGATCAGAAACGGTGTTAAAGTCCTGCAGAGACTCGCTGTGTTCTCCAACGGTCACATTTAGTGACAGAACAGAACATGTGGCGCTGAAAAGATCCTTTGGTGGTTTCTTGTGTTTCAAGAGAAGAGCAGATGATGTAAAACTAAAACCGTAGTTTAAGAACATGAAGAGGTGCCGACTCAGCGAGCGTCCGATCTCTGAGGAGCTGTGTGGCGGCCATGTGTTGTGAGCAGCCTCCAGGAAAATATCGGCTTCTGGAGGAATACATTATTAATGATTACATAAACTAACAGAAAGTGATCTGCTCAGCAGTCGAGCTCGGGCCTGTGGATTTTTGTTGGGGTGTATTGACTCAAACACTGATAGCAGGCGTGATGCTTTCAGAGCGTCTCATGAACTTCAGTTTATTTTATGTACAGGAGCCGTTTGCAAACCGAAGCTCTGCATGATTTATTAGAAAAGTTGCAGAAAGCTGATTTTCCTCCGACAGCTGCATTCTGCGTGTCGACATGCTGCAAATTAACAGAGCCGGAATTTACATCTCTCACTTCTGTGAACATCAGGATCAGTTCACCCGACGGACCGGCTGACCGACGCTCTGACGCTCTGAACACGGCGGTGCAGACGAGTGCTGCCGTCTACATCAAAGATTTAAAAGTAGTTGTAAAATCCAGAACTGGGCTGAAAAGACGCTCCACCACCACCAACAACTTGTAACAGTTGTGTGCACACTGAGCGCTCTAATACCCATTTATAATGGATTAACAACCAGATGGTGCTACAGTGGATCAGCAGTCAGTCTGACAGTATGTGGATCACATGTCGCCCCCCCCAACAATCAGAGCGGAAATGTGGTCAATTCGTTTGACCCGAGCTGATGCTGGACACACGATCATGTGTTCACAGTGTCCGAGGAGACACAATACGCTGAGAACGAGCAGGGTTTGTGAAATGTTGAGGAAAAAGCTGGTGCAGCCGGCGGGAGCGACAGCCGAGGTGAACCAAAGGTTAGCTGAAATGCAGCAGATTGGCGAGACTGTAACCATATGGACAAGAAAGAGTTGGAGGCAACGTGTACCAAAATAAGATGAGGCTGGTGCACAAATCCCTCTCAGAAAATAACATGCCCGAGGGTCCGGACAGCAAACAGAGTGTAAATCTGAGCAAATGTCCAAACCAGATAAAGTGGAAATGAAACTGAGCTGACAGTGAAACTGTGAGGACGCAACGAGACGACGCGGTCAAAGAGCTCCAGATAACGTCCACGTGGAAAATATGACGCCAACGTTTTTTATTAAGTCCGTCTCCATCTTTGGTTCTGTTGGTACTGTTCCACCTCAGCCCAGCATCACAACCTCTTACACTCAGGTGTAAACCACAGGATGGAAACTTGTTTTCGGTTCTTAACAACCTTAGTAGTAGTAGTTGTGGTTCTGGTTCTGTGTTTGTGCTGCAGTCTTGTCTCATACAAACTATGTTTACAATTCCGACTCCTGAACAGTTCTGTTTGATCCGCGTTGGCACCGTTATCAGGAAAATAAAATGTTTCATATTAATCAGAAATGTGCGAAACTGAAAGTACTTTTGAAAGTTGGATTTATTTTATCTAAAAGTACTAAAGAGAAAATCTCCAGAGAACTTTAGTAGTTTGTACTCTGAATTATATGGATGATAAACACTTTCAGAAAAATCCTGTCCGTCAGTTCTATGAGTAGAAAATGATTTACAGCTTCTAACTGGAAGATTGTTAACAACATGAAGGACAACCCATGGATATAAACCTCTAACACATTAAGCTTATAATAAATAAATTATTATTTATCATGATAAAATAAGAAAACAATTGTCTGCTTGTTTGCTTTGTTCCCAGGACACAAACAGACTACTTATTATATTTATTATCTTTTCATATTTCTGTCTTATTTTCTTCCAGTTCTTTTCTTGTACTTCATCTAATAATATGCAAATCTTTCTAAGTAGAACCTTCTTCTGAGCATGAAATCAACAAAACACAACCTGATCATTTGTTAATCCTCTTTTTCATGTTCTCAGCTGAAAGGTGCAGAAGTTAAGTTTTAGTTTAAGACTGTGAAGAGAGTGTGAAGAAACAGAGCTGACGTTCTGTCAGAGATGTTAGTTAGCATGCTAACCAGCTAGCTCCTAACAGCACAGTGTACAGAGGTGATCAGCTGATCAGTCTGACAGCCTGTAGCTTCAGTTCACTACTGAGTCCAACAAGTCAACAAAATAAACTCACTAAATGTCAAGAAAGGACATTTTCTGACTCCTATTTTCCTTTAAACAGAAAAATACAACCGCCTGCTAACAGCAGCTACAGTTAGCAGCAGTTAGCAGCAGTTAGCAGCAGTTAGCAGCAGTTAGCGGTCCCTCTGGTGATATTTATAGATCGGTAAGTGAACGACAGCAGAGCGGTTCTCACTGCAGCAGTTTATTTAGAGCTGCAGGATTAAAGTGGAGGATGTTAATGAGCCGTCCTCTTAAAGGTGTTTTAAACCACGAGGACTTCAGATTTCCACTTCAGTCCGTCTCCTCTCTGCAGGCAGACGCATACTTGAGCTGAGAAACAAGTTTTTTAAAAAGAAAATCATTATGTTCCAGAGAATCTCCAGGGACGAACAACCTGCAGCCTCTCAGATCCACCGAGCCGCTCGGCGAGTTGATGTCATGACTCAGACGAGCTGCTGACGATCTGCTGCTGCGTCTCAGTCGCTGCTACATTCAGCTGCTTACCTCCTGACGCAGGACGCAAACTATTCAAACAATGAACTGACAAAGCTTCAACAACTCAGAGTTCAGGAGACAATTCATCAGAGCTCACAGATCTATACGTCCAATACTCCAACACACAAACTGAGGATTAAAACATGTTAAAGTCTATTTAATCTTCTGTAAGTGTTAAATGTGCTGAATCTTTGTTTTTGTGATTTCTGTCTGAATGAAATACTTGACTATAATAACAATAACTGTTATTAATAATAAATAATCCAATGTTGAAGCTGCTCTTTAGGTTCAGAGAACAGACGGATCAAACTGCTGAAATGAAAGAATCTTCAATGAGATTTAATAATAAATGGTTTTGTTGTTTGAAAAGTTTTATTTCAGTGAATATTAGATGAAATATGTGAAAATATGTCCGCTCGCCTGCATCAGAAGTGTTTCATCTTTGTTAAAGAGTTTAGGTTATCTGACGCAGAGACGACCTGAGAGAAGATTCAACGAACGACGTCAGAAACAAGACGGCTGCTTCCACACACAGCTCAGGATTCATCCATCGACTCGCTGTGGCCAAAATAAATCCAAGAATATTATCTGAACAACACAGTGTGTCATTTTCAACCAGACTAATTTGTTGAAGTCATGAAGTGATGTGGCATCATGGGAGTTGTAGTCGTTACTCCTAATGACGTGATGTTTTCTTCACGTTATGTTTCGTCTGGTTCTCAGACTTCCTCCTTCTCTCCGACTCTCTGGAGTCACAGCGGCAGGAAAACCAGAAGAAACATTTAGAATAATGAAAGAACACGACTCAACAACATGTAGAACAAAGGTCGAGTCATCTTTGGATATTTTAATCTGATCATTTAAAGTCCAAATATTACATTAGTTTGTTTTGTTTTCAGAAATGTTAAAAAAAAAAAAATTGTGGTGAATTGGACAGAACCTCAGGTATTATTAAATGTTATTAAATCGTAACAGAGATCATTGAAGCCAGAGAGAGTTGTTGTCAGACTCGCTGGGATTCTTTGGTGAAACGGAGAAACTCCACTCTGCACGAGTTCTGAGGACATTTGGATTAACGGGTCAAAAGTTATGAAATATTTTAGAGCAGTAGACGCGTTCAGCCGCTGGCAGCTGTCCCGTCGTCCTCCTCTATCTGCACGTCACAGATGTTAAAATCTCTGTTGCTACGGGTAACAACAACAACAACAACAACAGCCTCCGAGCTGCGGCTTACATTACCACAGGTTGCTTTAACATTAACCTGGTCGCTAAAGAAGCTAAACAAGCTAACTGCTGTCACCTTTTCTTTTTCAGGGATTTAAGGATCACGTGCAGCGTCTAACTTCCTGGTTTTAGTGACACCAAAGACGACTGTGATTAGTTTGAAGAGACGTAAATAAAAGTGAACACGTTTATGGTCCCTGGTGCAGCCGGACCTTCATCCAGCGGGAGAATCTGGCTGAACGTGAGCTGCTGTTCTGTCCCACAGCGACACTCGTGTGATAAAGGGAGTGAAAATAGAAACCTGGGGATCCCTGACAGGCTCCAGCTCAGGTCCCTCTGCAGGTACATCTGAGTTTGAATATTATATCACCATGAAGAGTCCTTAAAGCTGGCACTTGATGAATCCCATCATGCATTTCACACAGAATCATGAGACCGGTGGGAGGTAATTAAAGCTGGCAGACACAAATCCAGGTGCACCAATTAGCAGTGAATAAACATGATAACATCATTTATTTACAAGTGTGTGTGTGTGTGTGTGTGTGTGTGTAGGTGTGTGTGTGTGTGTGTGTGTGTGGGAGGGAGGAAACTCAAATTCTGTGTTGCTGTTTTCTTTGTTTCCTGTTTAAAACAATAAATAAGTATTTCATTTAGCACTCAGAAGCCGTTTCAGTGAACGGCTCTGATGGTTTAAAGAGCAGCTCGTGTCTTCAGACGACGCGGTCACACACATCAACAGCATCTGTCCCGGACGCTGTGACATGCTGATGAGTCGTGACAACGAGCCGTCGATCATCCTGCAGGAGCTGTGTGGGAGTCTGCTGGTGACCCGCACCATCCACCCCGAGGACCGAGCTGTACGGCAAAGTCACGTCCACACACTTGACCACAGGCACGTGGCCCCATCTGGAAACATCAGCCCGCACGCACACACACACACACACACACACACACAAAAAACACACGCACACACACAACACAGACACACACACACACACACACACACACACGCAAACACACACACACACACAAACACACACACACGCAAACACACACATGCAAACATTGCCTAACAGCAGTTGAAGCTGGTTCTGGTCAGGAGACAACTTTCATCCTGAGCTTTATTCTTCCTGCACCGGCCAATCACAGACGGTTATTATCCTGACAGGACCTGACAGGTAAACAGATTGTGTCCAATCAGATTCAGGCAGAAGACGACTCAGGAGATGATGATGATGGACCTGTTCATTAAAATAATCTGTGTAGCTGTGACGTGGGACGGGACCTGGCGGGACCAGGAAGCACACGGTCATGAAAGACATCCACAGGCCGACAAACGGGCCGGCAATGTTCTGAAGCTCTTGAAGGAATTTAATAAAAGGTAAAAGGAATTTGAAGAAGTCCATCAAGATGGACAGAAACATAATGCCTCCATCAACGTCTACCACCAGCACAGAGGAGCAAAAACTAAAAGAAGCCAATGTTTGTTTCCAGCGTTGAGCGTCATCTGGTTATTAAGAGCTGGTTGGTGGAGGTAAACAGTGGGCGGGGCCAATCCTCCAGTCAGAAAACCATCATGCCACTGCAGAAGAAGAGGAGGGTACAACAAGATGGCATAATGGAGGAAAGAGCGCCAACGTCGGATAATTAAAAAAAACGATGACGTCAGACCTGTGGGGTTGATGTGGAGCGGTTTTAATCTGGAGGTATTTTTCGCAGTGGAAGCGGAAACAGCTGATCAGTCACATGAGGTCAATGTTGGCTGCGTCAGGACTTAATCCAGGAAAGGTGGCTCCATCTCCCATTAAGAGCATTAGCTCTTTTCAAAAAATGGCAATAGAATACAAGGAATGCACAGAATTATCAGCCCAACATCTGTGTCAGGTCGCCTCATGTGACTGTCGGCAAAACACTCGTGTCGAACATGTCGATGATGGAAACACGGCTGCTGACGGGAACAGAGGAGCAAAGTGACGATAAGCTAAATATTCAAACAGACTTCAACAGTGCAGAACAGTTTGCTCAAACTGATTATCTGAGTTAGTCAGAAAGTTTTCTTTGTGCCCAGTTTTACTCCATTTGGACCTGAAGTACTGACAGTGTGACCGTCTCTTATGGATCCTCAAACATCAGGGCTCACAGTGAAGTCCGCTGATGAAGTTCTGTTCTGCTCCCTGAAGTTTACATTTCATAAAAGTGTCAGCGTTTCCTCCTGAGAACATGTGGGAGGTGTTCCTGTCAGTCAGGTAGTTTCAGTAACAGCAGGTTTGTTCTCTGCAGGCCTGTTGGACTCTCAGGTGAGTGTACCTGACCCTCTGCTAAGACAGTGTTACATTTTCTGTTTACCACAAGATGGAAAACTACAGCAGGTCATTAAAACACACACGGTCCACAGTAATGACGACTTTCTGTGTGAAAAGGTGTTCTGATAGTTTGGATCCTCTTCACACTGATTTCATTTGACCTGGTTGTGAACAAAGAGGCTCGTGTAGCTAACAGGCGTGTAAAGATTCACAAATATGAATCAGAAATACGTCTTTAACATCAGAGTCATCGATGTGCATCCATATAAATGTACTGTGAACCAGACAGTGGCCAGTTGACTGAGGGTTAGCTTAGCTGCTAACTCACATGTCATCTCCAGATCTCATTTAAGGTTGAAGTTCAGAGCGAGACTCGTTAGTTACCGTGCTAACGAGGGGTCAACAACAACATGGCCGACAGCGGTGACACAGTGAGACATGAGGAGACGGCCACACAGCGAGGTCCGACTGACGGAGAGAGAGAGCGAGAGCGGAGGTGTAGACAGCAGTCTGAAGTCTGACGTGAGACACAGTCAACAGTTAAAATCTGGTGCGTCTGCAGGGAACGAGTCGGGACAGATGGTTCACCAAACACTGAGAAGTCCCAACGAGACGCGTCCACATTATTTATCTAATGTGTTTGTCAGGCGGAGCTGACGGAGTGACGACAGCGCTGCTTCTCTGTGACTCCGCTGTCATCAGACATGTCAGCAGCGTTTGGGAATTCATAAATGGAGCAGCACTCCGTTTAATCCTCATTAAAGCCGTGTCGGGCCCGATGAGTTCACTCGGTCATTTCATCCAGAACACACAGTTAGTGAGGATATCGGGCTCACCTCCGCCATGTTGGAGCGAGGGACCCGAGAACGCCGTGAAAAATGACTTGTTCCACGGCGGAAGGGATGAACCCAGATCCAAGTCTGCTCCTCTTTGATTTCCCAGGAGGGTCTCGGTGCTTGTTTCAGGGAGTCGGACCTCCCATCATTTATTCAGGATCAGGCCCGTCTGCTCCGGCAGCTCGGTTCTGACACAGCTTAACACAACAATGAGGCAGACTCATAATTTCACCTGCAGCAGCTCAGCTGGATTCTGGAGAGGAAATCTTTATTAACACCTTCTCAGATAAATCCAGAGAACACGAGGAGGAGGAGGAGGGAGAGGAGGAGGGGGAGGAGGAAGAAGAGGAGGGAGGAGGGGGAGGAGGAAGAGGAGGGAGAGGAGGAGAGGAGGGAGAGGAGGAAGAGGAGGAGGAGGAGGAGGAGGGAGAGGAGGGAGAGGAAGAGGAGGAGGAGGAAGAGGAGGAGGAGGGAGAGGAGGGAGAGGAAGAGGAGGGAGGAGGAAGAGGAGGAGGAGGGAGAGGAGGGAGAGGAAGAGGAGGAGGGAGAGGAGGGAGAGGAAGAGGAGGAGGGAGAGGAGGAGGGGGAGGAGGAAGAAGAGGAGGGAGGAGGGGAGGAGGAAGAGGAGGAGAAGAGGAGGGAGAGGAGGGAGAGGAGGAAGAAGAGGAGGGAGGAGGGGGAGGAGGAAGAGGAGGGAGAAGAGGAGGGAGAGGAGGGAGAGGAGGAAGAGGAGGAGGGAGAGGAAGAGGAGGAGGAGGAGGTTGAATAAGTGAAACGATCTATTGTGACAAAAAAGCTGAATAAAATAAGATTTCATTAAAATTCGTTTCATTAAGTTTTGATCTCCATGGCAACAGTTTGCTCAACATGGCTCGTCTGCCTCTGGGCGACGGAGACAGTTGGAGTCATCGTTCCGCCCGGTCACCATCCACAGGTAACAAGAACGACTGAAAACTGATGAATAAAAAGAAGCTGCTGACGGAGGAGGTGGAGAGAGTGAACAGACGGACGGTCACTGATGGAGAGCTCGGTCACAACCTGCCCACTTAGTAATGGCCTGTAGCCAGGCTGCTAGCCGTAGCCAGGCTGCTAGCCGTAGCCAGGCTGTTAGCCGTAGCCAGGCTGCTAGCCGTAGCCAGGCTGCTAGCCGTAGCCAGGCTGCTAGCTGTAGCCGTGATGCTAGCTGTAGCCAGGCTGCTAGCCGTAGCCGTGATGCTAACGGCAACAGTAACACAACGGGGAGGGGGAAGTTGAAAAGTTTAATGGTGTGAATGTTTTTGAATTTTTGTGTTTGATATATTGATGTATCTCTGTTTTTATTGGACGATCATCAGTTGATGGTCAGGTGGTTCATTAAGTGTTTTTTGTGTTATAACTATGCTATATTATTTTCTATAGTTTTGGTTGCGTCAGCTCCTTCGTCTGAGCCGGATGGCTTCTTGACCTCTCCTGACACTTATCTTATCTTCTCATTATCTGGTTTTTTGTTATCTTCTAAATAAATCATTAAAATGAGCGTTTCAGCAGGAAAAACTTCAGTGTGTTCAAACACACACTAACTACTAACCAACAGGAGATCATTTGTGGTTTTCTGCGACGTCATCCTTAAAAAATTATTCAAAAATGCTCAAACTGGACAACAAATCACGATATTCTCGACCAAATGCCTTGATATCGATATGGAGACAATGATTTCTGATCAATAATCAGTAATGTGGACATAATGACTGAGAGGGTAAAGACAAGTGGAGCAGTCTGGTAACACGTTACAGTGATGAGCCTTTAAACAGGAGAAGACGACTACAGCCCGACGCTGCTCTTCATTCACACTTCTGAACTTCTGATCGGTTCTGTTCTGTTCTGTCAGAAAGAAACGCGGCGCTGAGACCCGACAGCCTCTCACAGAGAGGTCGAAAGGAAACAGACAGCTGACTTTGACACTTTGGCAGTAATTAATCATCAGACCCTGAAGGCACCGCGGGACGTTTGTCTTTTATACGTGAAGACAACGTTAAACCAATCAACAAGTTTTCAGCAGCAGGTGTCGTTCAGATTAAACAGCTCGTCTCTGCCCAGTCAGCTGAAACCTGGAGTGAACCCTGTATCCATGTCAGCTAAAGCGTCAGTACAGGTCAGCGCGGGACACACGGAGCTGGATTAGCCTCATCAATGATGATTAATGATGCAGATCTACAGCCCACAGACGACTGCAGCCGCTCTGATTACAGCCGATCGGAGGAAAATTACTTTCAGACTATTTTCAGAAGTGATTGTCATTTTTCTTTGCTGGTTCATCAGACAAAGAGGCAATTTGAAGACGTCACTGAGAAGTGTTTAGACGTTTTATAGACTAATTCATTAATTAATCAAGTGTAGAAACAGTCCGCAGACTAATCACCAAGGGAAAACAATCATCAGTTGCAGCCCTGAAGTTCAGAATAATGAAATAAAAAGTAAATTCTGTCTGTTTTGGTTTAAACGTCACAACGTCCACGAACACCTCAGTCTTCACTAAATAATCTCATATTCCACAGCAGGTACAGATAATCTATAGAGCCAGGTATCAAACTATATTCTGTATGATCAGTAATGAATAATGATTCATTATTATACTTTGGGTCACTGCTAGAACCGGTTCAGCTGCTTCAGCGCTCACAGAACTCATCAGCCCGGTCCGGTGCTGCAGCGGGAAACAGTCTGTTTTAGCTGCTGCCTCTCGGAAGTCCCAGAAATAATGGGATCAGAGGTGGGATGAGATTAGGAAAGCTCCTAAAATCCCAGGCCAGACAGATACACCAGTAGAAACACATCTGAGTGTTTTAAAAAGAACCAGTGGAGACTCCACAAGATGTCCAGGAGTATAAAACCAGCGGCGCCGAGAGCTCCGGCTCAGTCCGGTGCCGCCATCGACTCGACTTTATTGAGGAGAAAACACAATAAACTCTTTGAAACACAACTCCAGAGGATTTCTTGAGCGTCTCCTCTGACGCGGATCGACTCTGAAGAAGCAATTTGTTGGTCACATTTTCTGGACTCCTGTGATCCGACAGTGTCCGCTGAGTTCACCTCAGCAC
This sequence comes from Sparus aurata, assembly GCF_900880675.1. Classification (NCBI taxonomy): domain Eukaryota; kingdom Metazoa; phylum Chordata; class Actinopteri; order Spariformes; family Sparidae; genus Sparus; species Sparus aurata. Next base: position 34,663,867 of record NC_044199.1, on the reverse strand, counting down.
GCTGACAGGAGGACAGAATATAGATCAACACTGCACTGCAGATATCATTAAACTAAGACATGAAAACACAGAACAAAGGACTCTGAGGACTACACACATGTGTTTGGTAGAGAGTGAATAGAAAATGTCCTGGTAAAAGGAGTGTTAGCTTGATGACAGACAGACATATGTCATATCCTCCCTCAGGACAACGGAGCAGTTTGGAAATGTAACCGCGGACAACAGACGGACGGCCAGATGACTGAATGGACGAGGGACAGTTGGACAGAGCGGGGTCAGTTCATACAACAGCTACAGCATGCAAACCAAAGTTCAGCCATCTTATCAGCCGTCTAATCTGCTCCACATTCACCACAAACACAGGCCAACAGGAAATGTGCTGAACTTTGAATTAAGCGAGCCTCGAGTGAGATTATCGTCATGATTCTGACGAGTTCCTCACCAACACTCTGACACTCACCGAACGTCGACTCAGGAAACCTTCTCCTTTCTGCGAAAATGATTTAAAACCCCGAGTGGACTCTGAAGCTCACCTGAACAAGAGAGCAGCCATTTAAAACACAAAAACAGAAACAGCAAGTCGCTGCTCTCCACAGCCGCGTTTATCACCTCATCAAGGTTTTCTGAGGCTCCCGGCGCCGCCTGCGCTCATTTATTGCATACAGTGTGAAGCTTATAAACCTCCAGCTTGTGATAAAAATCTAAATTGGAGAGCTTTTATTTGAAAAGTGACATAAACAGGACAGTTAACTCTGCAGTTTGGTGATAGTTCGGCCACATGCACAGAGTCGCCTCCACCTGATGCTCCACCGTTTCATTTCTCTTCCTATAAAACACATTTTTCTTGCATCTGCAGAAAATAATCAGACTGAGCCGGTCGTCAGGTCGTCAGGTCGAAGTCCTCCATCAGCTGAGTGAAGTTAGTTTTCTTGTGTTCGTCATCCATCAGCACGTTACTGCAGCTGTCAGCGGTGTGGATAACTTCTCAGACATCTGGCGTTCGGGCCTAATTACAGGAACGATCCTGATAATCGGTCAGACTGTAACCACGCAGGCATCACGCTGATCCTGGAGGTGGATGGATTTGACATCTGGACACAGCTGCATGAACAGATGATGCTGATTGGCTCCTGTGCAGGTCAGAGAGGAGGAGTGGAGGACGTGAACCGAGAGGGAGACATATTTCATCTCATCCGCAGGTTAGTGTGCTCGTTAGGAGACGAGAGGTCAGATTCTTCTTCTGATTCTGTGAAGCTCGGCTTTGATTTAGAATCACTCTGCATCAACAATAAAATATATTATATATATTAAATATATAAAAAGGATGAACCATGTTTAAAACTCTGCGGCTATCCTTTTTTCCATAACTGACAAATATTTACACTTCAAATATGTAGTGGACAAAATAAAGATGGCGGACAAATTTAATCTCAAAATAATTGGGTGAAAACCAGAAGATGATGGAAACACTGTAGGAAAGTGTTAGATGTGTGTTTCCCTTAAAAACGTCATATTTTGAGAAATATCATGTTTTTCCAGGTAAAAAAGTCTAATTTTTTAATTTGAATTGAACATTTTCAGACATGAACGAAAATTTGAACACGTAAAAAACAAGAATAGTTGAAGATTTTTCCACATGTGGAAACAAAACATGGCATGAAACCACATGAACTCTGATTCTTCATGTGAGAACTTTTTAATTTTTGCACGTGAATTTCATACATTCATATTCAATGTGCTGTATTTACACGTGTGAACACAATGAACAGCGTGTGGTTACAGATGAAGAGTTCATCTTCAGTCATCCTACTTTCATTATTTATGTCTCATTATGATCTGATAATGCAACAGAAACCTCCACTAATGAGGACGTGATTAAATGAATAATGCCGTGTGCTGTGATGACTCGGAGCACAGCGACACAAACTCACATTCTAAAAGCTGAATGACTTTCAGGAGGCCGTCAGCAGGAAGTGGAAACGAGGCTGCGTTTCTCTCTGCGGAGAGCGAGACCCAAAAAACAAGTGAGCGTTTTCTTACAAAGCGTGAAACTGAGGAACAAAACACATCACAAACGTTTGTGTATTTAAACAACTGAACAAGTTAAATGGTTTTCTGTTTCTTTACTTGTGCGCTGTGTTTCTCTCTCTGTGAATATGTTTACATCCAACATCGTCCGTCTGTTGAACCCGTCTGAGCTCTCACAACGTTTACCGTGTACGCAGACGAACCTCCGCAGAACAAGTTCAGATATTCAAGTGTGTGCGATTATAATAAGTCGCTGCAGAAAACTTCTAATTAAAAAGACTCTTCAGCCCTCTGCAGTCATTTATAAGTTGGGCCAATGCATTCTCGGTCCACAGGCAGGAGGCCAGCGTTGGCCTCACATGATAATCCTGAGTGGACATAAGAAGTCTCATCGCTGGCCCGACTCGGGCTCTACTGGACTAATGTGGTCAGGCTTTGTTTCGCCTGCCCACAGACCACACACCAACTTTCTTACTAATTAGGAGGCAGTTACTAATTGACTGTTTTCCTTATTAAATGAGTAAACTAGAGACAAACACAGACTGCAGCCTGAGTCGCTCCACATATCCACAATATCACGTCTCCGTCTGCCTTTAAACTTCAGACCTCGATGTGACAGCCAGGAGAACAGATTCCAAGTCATTCAGAATGAGTAATGAAGGCAAAACTTTTAATTGTATGAAGTGTTATCTGCGGCTGATAGTCTGGTGCATTTAGGCCAAACTCTCCTCCTCTGAGATCTCCATGACTAATTCATTATCCTAAGCCTCTTTAAGGTTGCCGCTCAGAAGCTGTGTGATCACTGAGAGCACAACTTTATTATTCTTAGTCCAATTTAGTCTGGATTTACAGATCTGTTTCCCCCGATGTGTGAACATTATTACATATGCGTCACTGGGTGAAAAACAAACGCTGGCACCTTTAACACACTGAGTGGCTGTGGCAGTAAACGTCCTCCTGCTCCTCCCGGCCTCCATCTCATCTCCATCCAAGGCGGAGGAGTCGGACGGAGCAGCCAAAAACACTCAGAGTCGACCCTCCTTAAATATATTCCCCCTCTGTCTGAGGACATTAACCTCTCACATCAGAGGGTGTGTGTGTGTGTGTCACCTGTGTGTGAAGCATTTAACTCAAATCAAACTGAGTCCGTGTGCTCATATTCAAAGGGGAAATAAGAGTTCTCTGCCCGGCGGCACAAAACAACTATTAATCTCTCCGTGGGAGGCTGATGGGGTTTTAATCAATACCAATAGCTCAATGATTACTGCCATCCAAAACAAACGTCCCCGTCTGCAGCCTGATGGAACAAACAGTCCTCGCTCACCACAGTTCACCTGCAGGACTCTTCACCGCTGCGTGACGTCGGCTGGTCCGACCAACACGCTCGCTCCATACGCTCAAATCTACAGCGGCAACTCACCAGTATTTTACAATCAATCAATCAATCAGCTGTTTGGGCGATCAGTGTTTCGGCCTCAAAGACAATCAGTTTACAGTCTCAGAGGAAAGAAAGCAGAAGATATTCACATCCAACAAACTGACATCAAAGCCATCGATCGATTATCACAATAGTTCTAATTAATTCAACACAGTATTTCAAAAATAATATAATCAGCGAGAGTCCTTTAAATGCACCTCTCCTACAGATAAACAGTACATTCTCTGAGATGTTTTCAGATTTTGACTTCTTCCCAAAATAAATAACTAGGGCCGGGACTCGATTAAAGCCCCAGTACAGACTTTTCATTTAGTTTTGATTTTGGCGGCCCCGCTGGACGAAAGCGGTAGTGTTTTGCCGGAATGGAGACTGCATTTCCCATGAGCTCTGGCGCCCACTGTCGTGAAGACGTTTGTCTGACCGGCGCGTGTAGATTTGTTTTGGAAACGTCGGAAAGACGACGGGACTTGCTTTGAAAACTTTTTTTTTAATTATTATTTTTTTTTAGCAGCTATCTGCAGCGTGCATATGGACGAGGTAATGTGTCTATTTGTATTTCTACTTAATATAATATGCCGCCGGTGAAACAAAGTAATGCTGCTGTTGCGCTGCAATTTCCCAGCTATATATATATTACCAATGGTGCAACAGAGCTAGCGTTACAGCAAAGTCACAGTGATTGTGATGGATGTTTTGTTCTAAGTAAGAAACTGAATCATTTATAATGACAGAGGATATTACCGATGCATCGTTGCAGGTCGGCTGGGCTGATACACACAGCTGAAATGGATGCGTGATCTAAGACGTTTGTTGTCGTTTTCACGAGTGTAGCATCTAGAGCTAATCTAGTGGTAACGTTAGCCAGCTTTGTTGTAACAACATAAATTCATGTATTGCTGTAAAATACGTCCCGCATTACATTTCATAAATGAAATAAAATTTACAAACCTGTCTAGGAGGAATCGGGCAAATTCTGGATCCAACCCTCCCTTCAAGCCCTGCAACTCTCTCCATCTCTGGAAGGAATCGCCAATGTTTATCCGTGTTTTAGCCCTAGCTCGATCGGATTCCCTCTCGGCCTTTCGTTGGTCTTCGGTTCGAATTCTTTTTCTTTTCTTTGTCTCATTATCAGCCATGACAAAAGTTTTAGCTCGGTTAGCACTGGCTAGCGTAGCAACAAAACAGCTATGCCGTATGCTGAGTGTCGTCAGTTCCGGTCTGACTGCCGTAAATCGTTTCGTCAGTGGTCCGACCCGACCAAGGCCTTTCAGAGGTATAGAATTAGACTACTTAGAAAAAGCGTATCTTCACGCTGATGGGCTCATTTGCTGTTGTAGGTAACAGAGACACATCAGCAGAAACCAGAGACTTTTCTATATCCAGTTAAAAACTCCGTACAGGGGCTTTAAAAAAATTAATGAATTAATAGAGGCTTGGTAATTAATTAATCGAAATTAATCGCATTTTAATCGCATATAAATATTTGACCTGAGAACAGTGAGAAGCAATTTTTTCACATGGATTTTAGTATACCATTGAATAATGACTGAATACAGAAGCTTAAGCAACAAAACATTGTTTTTGTTTTTTCAAGACCAACAGACCAGTGCAATTTTTTTATATTTTTTTGGCCTTTTATGGCTTTATTGACAGAACAGCTGAAGATATGACAGGAAACAGAGAGAGAGAGAGAGAGAGAGAGATGGGGAGTGACACGCAGCAAACGGACCCAGGCCGGGAATCGAACCCGGGTTCTGCAGAGCCTCGGCACATGGGACGCTGCTCTACCCACTGAGCTAAACGCCCCGACCAGTGCAATTTTTGCCATAAAGTGCAGCAATAGCATGCTGTTATCTACGCTGCCATCCGTCCTCTTTTGAAAACAAAATTTCCCATCCACGGGGCCGACCAAAGCAGTCTCATCTGCTTCTTCGTTCATTGTTGTTGTCTGAAGTCATGAACGTTAGTTGGTGCTCCAGTATAATCGGTACCCCTGAAACTCTTCCAGTGAGAAACGTTCCACGGTGCAAAAATAAGTGCGATTAAAATGCGTTAGTTGTTTTAATGCGTTAATTTTTGTGTAATTAATCGTAATTAACGCATTAAAGTCCCGGCCCTATAAATAACGTATATAAAATACCTCTTATGTGTAATAAATCTGGCACTGCACCTTTAACCTTTCACACTTCCCAGAATGCAACACCAGGATGGAGCGTGTTAGGCTACACACAAATAATCAGGCTGGGAATTGTACGATATTGTAAGCGATGACTTCAATATCAGCTCCTGACAGATGCTTTTTGTGACATAAATTCTATTAAAATCATTTTAGATAAATAAAGGAATATAAAATATGTCAAATGTGTCAAAATATGTCAAAATGATCAGTAATAACAAACAGAATGCCGTAGGAGCGTCTAGTCTGCCTGATCCGAAGGGGGGGGGGGGGGGGGAGGAGGTGCAGGAGGAGCAGGAGGAGAGAGGAGGAGGAGGAGCAGGAGGAGCAGGAGGAGGAGGAGGAGCAGGAGGAGCAGGAGGAGGAGGAGGAGGAGGAAGAGGAGGGGGAGGAGGAGGAGGATGAGGAGGAGCAGGAGGAGCAGGAGGAGCAGGAGGAGGAGGAAGAGGAGAGAGGAGGAGGAGGAGGAGCAGGAGGAGGCAGGAGGAGGAGGAGGAGGAGGGAGGAGGAGGAGGGAGGAGGAGGAAGAGGAGAGAGGAGAGAGGAGGGGGAGGAGGAGGAGGAGGATGAGGAGGAGAGGAGGAGAGAGGAGCAGAGGAGGAGGAGGAGGAGGAGGAGGAGGAGGAGGAGGAGGAGGAGGGGGGGAATGTGGGTGACGTTTGTGATTCTGGGAAACGGTGTCAGAGTGAGACCTCCCTCCATCTCTGAGCTGAAGTGCAGCCACCTCTCCACCGCGAGGACGAGTTTCTCCTTCAGTCGGTGAAAATCAGCTCTCAATTCCCAGAAAAGCTACAGAGGAGCGTCCTCAGCGTCCTCGGCGACCTCGGCTGAATCCGAGGCTAATGGACATTTTTGTGGCTGATTTAATTCACCCAAATAAGAGCGTGCGTAGGGCTGCCGAGTCAGAATTCAAGGTTCCAAGCCAGCTGCTAATAATTAACCTCTGAAAGCACATTTTGCATCATCGCTAGTTTGAAAGTCCGGAGCGTTACTCACCAATAGCCTGCGCCTGCACGTCGCTGACACAAGATTAAATCCTGAACCACGAAGAGCCTGAAAATAAGCTTTGATAAATGGAATAAAGTGAAAATATGTTCAACAGGAAGCAGGATTTACTACACGTTTCACCCTGACGACATTATAAATCACTGTTCTGCTGCTGTTGTCCTCCTGCCGGGGAAAATATTTTAATTTTCTCTAATTGACATCTTTTCTCGTGAATTAAATGACAGCAGCATTAATTAAGCTGTCACTTTGACGCGGCCCTCCGGACCCTCCAACACTCAGCTGAAGAGCCAAAGTGATCCGGTTGTTAATGCACATCCTGGTGTCGCATGCAGAGGATGGAGTCACGAGGCCCGAGCTCCACATGCAGCCATGTATATTTCATGCTCAGTGTCAACTGCCCGGCCGTCAGGTTAAGAGCTGAGTGGACGCACCAGATTTAAATTCAGCAGCGTGATTCCTCAAGCAGAATCTGTGAGCGTGGCAGATGTAAGAATCGAGAGGCAGGAGGGAAAAGTGATATCACTAATTTAACATAACTGCTTACGGACAGGTTTAAGTGCTACAAGTCATTTTTTATTCATCAAAGACAGCGAGCGAGAAATGTTTACCGAGTCGGACGGCTAACGCTCCGATGCCGTCCAGAATTCTAATCAAACAGTCGGCGGGCCCGGAGCTGAACGTGGAGCGGCTCGCGGCTCTCTGATGCTTTGTGTCCCTTAAATCCTGTTTCATAGGCTTATGGTGAAATTATTATAATGTCCTTTGGAGCTAATATAGCATAGCACAGGCCATTATAACAGGCAGGGATTCCTTTTCTCTCAAAGCCTATGTAACCTAATAAAAGAATCGATTAGACCGGGCATTGCTCAGACTGGCAGTTTGCTCCCGGGTAGGAAAAAAGGATGTTTTCACAGAGCACAGCGCGCACAGTAAAACAATATAGATCCAAGTCAAGTCGGGCCGGAGAGTTTAATTCTATTACAGCAGAATAAGTGCAGCAATATGTTGAGTAAAGCTGCTCACAGGCACTTTGTGGTCCTGAGAGCTGCATGTAAACCTGAACAGATCCTGATTGATCCCAACGAGCTCGGAGGAGTTTCGTTCTGCTGTCACGATCGGTATCGTCCCAAAAACAGCAGCTGCAGCGCCGGAGCCGAGGTTTCCTTCCCGTCCTGAGATGATTGACGCTGCGAGACGTCCGACTGAGCGAGCGCTCCCTCCTCTATGTGTTCTGCCATTTTTAGATAGAGCTGAATGTGATTTCATGGAGTTCACGGCTGAAAATAGACGTCTTATTTCTCTCCAGGGGAGAAAAATATATACGGTGACTTAAAGCGCGCTGATGTATACCCAGTCAGTTAACTCGATTCCCTCCCTGCCACCAGAGACCCTCTGGATTTAATCTTGGGAAGCCAAAGCAGAGGTTAAAGGAAGGATATCCACATTTCATTCAGCTGGATTTGATGTAGACGACTCTTCTCTCTCAGGATGAAGATGTGAGCAGCTTTTCATTTCATATGTTCAACTCTCATCACTGTTCTTTTCTTTGTTGTTGTTGACTTGATTTATTTTGGGGTCTTCCACACAAAACAGGAAAAGGAACTAATATTTATGATGATGGGAGCAGTTTTAGTCTCCAGAAGGTTCTGGGTGTGATCCAGGACCGAACCGTGGAGTTGAGTCGTGCGAGTGACCGCTGGTTTAATCTGCTCTCTGTTCAGCATGTTTGGGTCACTCATCTTAAAAAGTGGGTTAATGTTGCGGTGTTTAACTGGAAATGTAATTAGTAATGATTTCTGGAGTCACGGCTGAAGTTCCGTTTGACACGGTTTGGATCACATCCTATATCGATGGCGTGACGGCGGGAGGTGGAAGTCATGAAGCTGATATTAAACCCAGAATGCATTTCAGTTTGTTTCCTGTCAAATTCTGATTGGTGGTGTTCGCTCCGAGTGTCCCCACAGGCTCTAACGATGAGTGTGTTTGAATGAAAGTTGACAGAACCACAGAGGTCCGATTCTGCACACAGCAGCGTCACTGAAGGCGGACAGATCCAGTGCAGTCGATGGCGTGGTGGCCTGATTCAGAAAGTGTTTGTTTCCCTGCGTTAAAATCAATGTGACTAAGATTCAGCCTGTATGTTCAGCACAGACTCACACTCAGCACCCGTCCGGTCCAGACGACAGTACTGACTGATTTCTGGGTTAATTTAGAGACAAACAGGACAAAATAAATTGAGGCGTGTGTTCTGTTCAGTGTGAGAGGCTTTTTAACTTTTGGCAAAGCTTCACACACAAATTCAACTCAACATTTGCAGCAATTTATTTTTCCCCGGGACTAAAACCATATTTCATTCAGAGTGTCAGAGTTCTGCTCTCACAGAAGACAAAAGAACCTCTGAAACGCTCACAACTGTTAAAGAACTGAATTGCATGAAGCCCTCAACACTTCCTGTGAACGTGTAGTAAACAGATTGTGTAACCCAAGGCTGCAGCAGTGAAGCCGTCAGGACTGGCACAGCTCCAGTACAATCAGAACCAGGGCCAGACTCCGGACACACCGAGACGTTTATTTACAGCGAGTTGAAAAGCTGCCGTGTTCTCTGCACACAAAGTGGAAGTACAAAGAGGAGAGCTGTCAGTCAGACAGAGGAGACGTCTCGTCACGTCCAGATTAACAAAAGCAGCTGACAGCTACATCTGACGAGTGCCGGCAGGTTTACAGGTACAGACGTCAGACATCACAACGCAAGTGTCAGAAATCACGATAACTTCAACTGAGACCCACAAAAGTAAACTGTTCCACTTTCTGATGCTGCAGCTGCTATTTTTTTTTATTAATCAATCTGCAGATTACGTTCTGAGTGGATCGATTCACCGTTTGTGGAGAAAATAAAGATCATCACCGTCTCACCAAACAGCTCATCAACCATGAAACAACGGAGATTTGCAGCCCCAGAACAATCGAAAAGACCAAAAGATGTTCTGTTAACGACGATATGTCTTCAAACATTTGCAGGAACAGTTAATTGATGATCAATACTGACCTGTAATCACCTCTTGACTTATAATGGACAGTTTTTTGGTTTCTTAAATGATCAACATGGATCAGCAGAAACAGAAATAATGTCCGTTTCTTTGTCAAAACCTGCTGCCTACATTACCCACAATCCAATTCATCCGCTAATAGTAGTGGCTACTAATCAGGGGTGTAACAATCCATCAACCTAGATCAATACATCCACTTAATGATCAAGGATCCGAAGTGAAAACATCAATCCACATTATCATCTGAAGATAACGCCTTTGTTTTGAAATTATCCTAACACGTCTCTCACTTCCTTCCTGTACATTTGAACAGTGCAATCAGCAGGAGAGAAGAAGAAGAAGAAGAAGAACAGATGAGCAGACAAACAGGACGTTTTCACTCAGCTGTCCACTTACATGCTGCTGTCGCCATGGCAACACTCTTGCACAGAGTCATGTGACGTTTCTCCGCTTTAAGAACCCGTCTTCTGGTTCTGGTGTTTCTTCTACGAAACACTCAGTGACAGAAAGTATACATTAAATCTATGAGTGGAGGGAACGTCTGCTAGCTGCTGAGCTAATTTAAAGTACCACAGGCCGGTTCTGTGTTTAACCCCGACCTTGACCAGTGATCCGGACCTGAAGACCGTCCGACCCAAAACACTACCCACTTCTTCCCCCATGGTATCCACATCCACACAACATGTTACTGGTTGTTTTAAAGAACAGGTGATATCGTCTCATGTCGATCACACGCTTCTGAATCAATCAAATCAAAACCAAATCTTTGCTGACTGACTGTCATATTTTATCATTTGATCACAGAATTGATCAGCGGTTCTGAGGCCTCTCCTGCAGCAGCCGGCCTGTAGCTCACTTCTGACTCCACACCAACAGATTTTATACATTTCAAAGTTTTAATCTTCAGCCTCGACTGACGTTATCAGATTGACTTGGTAGAACTTTGATCATCACGCAGCAGTTCCCCCGTCACATCCAACACACTTTGATGTGTAGAATCATCACTTTTCCTCTAATTGAAGTTGGAGTTCCACATTTAAACTTATTTTCACTTTAGAATTTCAAATAAACCAAACGCAGCACGTATCCGACTCGTCTTCCCTGAGAAACCGTGACACAGTCGGTGGATTCACGGCTGTCGTCCTCCTCGTGACCACCAGCAGGAGACGGAGGGAGGGAGACTCTTCTGTTCGTCAGCCGGCTGCTTGTGTTTACAGTAAATCTTACATGATGCCATCTGACACCACATGAGGAAACGTCACCAACTGCCCCCATAGAAATGCTCGTCAAACACCAGGTCTAATCTAGCAGAACACGGCGCTCCCTCCACAGCTCCTCCACAGCTCCTCCACCGGAGCCCGGCTGACAATGAGACACAGCCGTGAACTCTGAGACACCAGCAGGAAAAGCAATCGCACCGCCGAGAACGAGACCGTGCTGAGAAAGAATTAAGTGCTGGCCGACTGGAGAGGAGGGAGGACGCCGAGGTCAGCTGGCAGACTGCGGCATGCATGTCTGAGTCCTTTGTAGCACTGGGAATTCAGTGTAGGTGTGTGTGTGTGTGTGTGTGTGTGTGTGTGTGTGTGTGTGTGTGTGTGTGTGTGTGTGTGTGTGTGTGTGTGTGTGAAATACTGAACAATAAGCAGAAAGCTAAAAAAAAAATCTGCTCATATTTCTTCAGTTTCTTCTCGGACAAATCCTTCACACGGAGGCTGCGGGTCCTCTGAGGAACTCTGCTGACAGGCTGAACACTTCTGGACCCGATACTTCATCTGGTTCTGATCTCTGCAGGTTCTACGGGCTGACAAACCACACACACTGGATGTACAACACAATTAAACAGCCTCAGATTATCATCTCTCGTGTCGAGCGCTGTTAAAGAATTCAGACTTCTGCATCATGAAACCTCAGAGCTGTTGGTCTCACGATACGATCGGCTCCAGTTCTGCATGATAAACTTCAGACGTGGGAATAAACTCACACGTGTTTTATTGGTTATGAAGTCGGTTGTTTAGGATTCAGTCGTTAAATCAGCTGTAGAACACAGAGAGGAAATCAGAGTGTCACTGATCATGAATCTGACAGGAAACGTCCTTCACCTCTGAACAACAACAACAAATATACACAATACATGACACACAACACGCACAGACCCACACCTCTGTCACAAACAAGAGAGAGAGACGTGATGACAGCTGAGGCCCGAGGAACCACCAGCAGAACTCTATGGTGCCACCTCTGAGAGGACTGGACCTCTGGGAGGAGCTGCAATTAGTAATCGATTAGTTTCATGTTTTATAATATTTCTTGTTGTCTTTCTTTCTCTGTGGCAGTAAACTGAGCAGGAGATGAAAGAGAGACAAAGAGCGGATCACTGAGTCATGAAGGGCCCGTCTGAGGAGGTTCTGGAGGGAAACGGGCCAGAGAGCAGAATATAAAGACGTTACAGCAACTTAAACGTTTCTGATCGAGGTTACAACACAGCTCTCCTCTCCGAGTTGTACAGCAGGACAGAAATACCTTTAAAAGACAGAGTTTGAGTGTTTTTCGTGGTGAAGAGTTCAGCCCGACAGTTCTGCAGGGGCGCCCGGCTGCATCCTGGGTCCATCCTGGGTCCAGTCCCACCCCAGACGACTGTGATTGGTTTAAAGAGACAGCTGAGTCACAGTGAGCTGTGTGAGAGCCGCCTTAGCTCCGATCTCTAAAACATTAAAGCAACCGTCTTAATACAAGTCTAATTACGAGGGATGATGACCTAACTTATTCTCCCTCTTGCAGATGTTCTGGTCGGGTCCGTCTCTAACAGCTGGCTGACCTCTGATTAACACCGAGTTTTCCAACAGGTGGAAGCAGCTGGCCGGCTCCTCTAAATCTCATTATTCAACATGTTATATCTGGTTTGTTTAATCCGAGCAGAAACCAGTTCACCCAGCAGGACGAGCTGTTAATCACACTCTCCTGTTCCTGTGCCATGCTACACTAACTGGCTGCTAGCTGTCCCGGGGATCCTACAACAGGTTTGATTAAAGAACTGGGTCAAACATCAGAACCTTCTCACACTTCCTGGCAGAGGACGGGTGACACCGCTTCATCAGCGCTGTTATCACTTCCTCAGAGAGGTTACACAGTCCCCGGCTGCTCCACACCGGAGGCCTCGCCCTCCTCGCGGACGCGTGTCAGCCGACATATGTGGACAACATGTCTCACAACAATTCCCCTGTTCAGATTTATATTCCACGTCGTCCTCTCAGAGGAATTAAAGGGGTCACCTTCAGCGTAACCTTTCCTCCGTTCAGAAATCTCATTCTCTATCAGCGCGTCGGGGGAGACGACTTATTAAGCCGCAGATTTATTACCGGTTCAGGACCAGATCAGCAGAATTAGAGGAACAGACAGACAGAAGGAGGTGAGCCGTCAGATCCGGGTGGTGAACTCAGATTAAAAGTGACTGACGACTGAGATAACATCCTCAAGATCCACTATTGTGCATCTGAATCCAATCTCAGGTGTTTTTCCCACAATGCAAATGTGGGATCGAGCTGGTAAAAATGTTCCCCAGTCTGACTCACAGCACCAGCGGCAGGAGAGAAAGCTATTTCAAATCAAAGGCGCTGTGGAAGCTGAGAGCGAGCGGCACAGCACAAGAAGTGATTTCATACCAAACACATGTGATCCTGTAATGCAGAGACAGATTGCTTCCCTGCTGAGAGTAGTTACAGAACAACGAGACGCCGAGCAATCACCAGAAGTTCTGCTTCCTTCACTGAGGCAGGAAATGAACATGTTCTGTGTGGATGTGATGGGAACGTTTCTCTGAAGGTTATTTCTCACTAAAACACGGAGCAGAGACATGAATAAAACTGTAAAACACAAAGAGAAACGTACGCTTTCTCACAGTCATTCTGTGCGTTACACTCCAGGAAACAGGATTAAATTAAATGTTTAAATATAACTTTATCCATTTTAAAGCAGCACAGTGATATTATACAGCTGCAGTTGGCCGACTGGAGCGATTACAGCTCACGACCCGCCGCACCAGCACCGCCACTCACTGGTTTACAAACCCACCATGAGAAGAACTCAAGCAGAACCCGTCAGCACCAGAGGGAGAAATCCTCCCACAGAGACCGGGAAGTAAAAATGAGCAGATCAGCTCGCCGCTGTCACCGAATATTTATTTATTTATTTGTGTGTTTTTCATTGTTGTGCTCAGATAATTATCACCTGCTGATGTGATGAAGTGTTTCAATTCAAAACAAAGAGGTGAAATTTCAACGTTTGTTACCTGGTCTTTAAAAATGATCAGTTATTGATATCGACATGCTGAGCTCGAGTCAAACAGCAGCCGCAGATTAGAGCAGATTAAAATAACTTTTACATGTTAATGCTTGTTGTCAACACCAGCTGTCATCACCTGGTTCACCTCACTGAGGAGGAGCTGAGCAGACGAGAGGCCACGACGTCGTCATGACAAACTACACCGAGATGTGACAAAGTACCAGTAAAAGAACCGTTAACGTCGCAGCTAATCAATGCTACAGTATTTACTGATTCAGCTCAGAGGCCCGTTTAATACACGCCGCCCCGTACAGTGACATCATCACCCGTGTCACCGTGGACGTCGTCATGCTGTCACACCAGCAGACCACAGAACAGCTTCTTAAACTCAACAAATACAATCTAAATATATTAAATGATTACAACATGCATTAGGTTGTTGTAGATCGTCTGACTGTGTTTTTATCCACAATCTGTTATCGTTCCATCCATAATTCAGAAACTGTTTAAATATGTAAACTCCTGTCTGAGAGTCGTCTTCATGTACAAAAGCTGAACTGAAGCTCAGATGACGTGTTCTGCAGGAGCGACAGACGCAGCCTTGAAAAGGATCTTCAGACGTGGAATAAATGGCAAACTATCAAACGTCTCTCCAGTCGGTCTACGAACCAAAGAACCTTTAATGCACGTTTTATTTACTGCACTTAATCCTTCGTTCTTCAGAGATGAAGGCTTTTAGTAGATTGAAAACCACGTAAGACTTCATTCAACATGCTAAATTGATTCTGCGACCACAAAACACGAAGCCTTTCAAGGTTCAGACATCCAAGACTCTGACAATAAGGTGGAACAAGAGGACGGGGTGCATTGTAAACACGTCCTTTCAGGAAGAGCAAGCAGCGGGCCCTGGAGCCGCCGGCAGAGGTCCGGCTCATCACGCCACATCTGAGGGAACCAGAGCATCACAAAAGGTTCCTTTCACAGCTGATGGAGGATGAGATCCTTAGAATTCACTCCACAACGACCCGGAGAGCTCGGAGCAAAGACTCACAGAGCTTTTTTACAATTTAGATCGAGAGAATCAATAAGAACACGAACCAGGCCCACCGAGCCTGATCACAGAACCAGGCCCACCTGAGCCTGATCACAGGACCAGGCCCACCTGAGCCTGATCACAGAACCAGGCCCACCGAGCCTGATCACAGGACCAGGCCCACCGAGCCTGATCACAGATCCAGGCCCATCTGAGCCTGATCACAGAACCAGGCCCACCTGAGCCTGATCACAGAACCAGGCCCATCTGAGCCTGATCACAGAACCAGGCCCACCTGAGCCTGATCACAGAACCAGGCCCACCTGAGCCTGATCACAGAACCAGGCCCACCTGAGCCTGATCACAGAACCAGGCCCACCGAGCCTGATCACAGAACCAGGCCCACCTGAGCCTGATCACAGAACCAGGCCCACCGAGCCTGATCACAGAACCAGGCCCACCGAGCCTGATCACAGAACCAGGCCCACCGAGCCTGATCACAGGACCAGGCCCACCTGAGCCTGATCACAGAACCAGGCCCACCTGAGCCTGATCACAGGACCAGGCCCACCGAGCCTGATCACAGAACCAGGCCCACCGAGCCTGATCACAGAACCAGGCCCACCGAGCCTGATCACAGAACCAGGCCCACCTGAGCCTGATCACAGAACCAGGCCCATCTGAGCCTGATCACAGAACCAGGCCCACCGAGCCTGATCACAGGACCAGGCTGCAGGAGGATGAGGACCAGGACGAGTCCTTCCAGTAACAGCTTCTTTGTCTCGTTGGTTCCAGTAGGCGGCTGCCCTGCTGTTCACAGAGCACAGACTGGTTTTAGCCTTGAGCCCATCTGTCACTGAAAATAAAGGGAAAAAAAACTCTTTGCAGGAGCTCGAGCAGGTTTACCGTGAGCTGCAGCCGACAGCGAAAAGCTCTTCCCTTCAGCGCTGACCGAGGGCGGCCCGCTCAATAAAAAAACCATATGCTTCATGGACGCCAACACAAACTAAAGTGGCAGCTGCACCAACAACAACGTGACATGTCGACATCAGCGGAGCACAGAGCAAACACAGAACGACTGCATCACAACACTGACTCATTCACAGTCACAGGATGTGTTCAGGTACAACACAGGAAACTGCAGCAGCTTCGTCTCAGCACATGTAAATCAATCAGAGGATGAGAGCGGCGAGGCTCGCTGCTCTCTGATAGGCTGCTGCTGCTGGGAGCGCCGCCAGCAGCGAACAAACCGTGACTGGGCAAACACCCGGACACGATCTGCAGCCGGCTGCAGCTCCGAGCAGGCAGAGAGACTTCACCACGCCCGCTGCCGGGTCGGGCTCGGTTCAGCCCGATGTGTTCAGACTGTTGAGCTGACAGCAGACGCCTGAAGGTGTTACCGTGTGCTCAAATGTTCCCCGCTGTTTTCTGATGTGTTGAGGAAAATGAATCGGCACATTAATCTATAATAATCATGAGATATTCAATAGTTGCAGTCTGAGAAATAATGCAGCTGTTTCATAACAAACACGGCGAGTTCAAATAATATTCACCAAAAATAAAGATTCAAGAGTTCAACAACAGACAAACTTCAGTGATTCAACAGAAACAAGTAGAGAGACAAATTCAGCTCCTGTAATCTGTCCAGAGTGAACCCTCTTCACACACTCATCAATAAAAGATCTCTGAAGAAGACAATAAACCAACATGTCTTCTCTGGAACCAGTCAGCTGATCGTCGTCATCACACACGAGTCAGGAAGTGACATGGCAGGCTAATGCTAAGCTAGCAGCAGGCCAACGCTGAGCCGGCTTTTATTCTTTAAATTTGATTCTTTAACCCGAGAGACCCCGAGTGCTCGACGTATGTTCCCCTATAGAACACATGATTTTAAAATGATTAGAGTATAAGAAGATAGAAAATAAAATCCTAAGCTTTGTAAAGTAGGACACAATCTGCAGCTGGCTGCATTATGTATCGATGACACATACAAAATGTGGATATCACCAAAGCCGACGAGGAGCGTTCACGTTGTGTTGGTTCTGACGGTCCCTGTGGTCCAAAACACGACGATGGTGTTCGTAAACTCTGTTTTGGTGTCGTACGACCCGACTGCAGAGAAGCTGCTGCTCTCATAAAAAATCAGTTTTAATTTTAGGATTGATCCACCAGGATGTTAACGACGTTAACGACGGCACAGAAGCAGAACGGTTTGTTTATGTGGGTCATGTAGAGACGGTTCTGTAGTCAGGGCGTAAAACACGAGCGTATCTGAGCAGAATGAGAAACCAGAGAAGTCAGATCATCAGATCAAACGCTCCTCGCTGAAGTGTCCTTGAAAGCATTAATCCCCATCAGCTCCAGGAATGCCGCTCCGCTGCCGACCTCTGACCTCCACCAGGAGCAGCCGGAGAAAAGGTGGATTTCCCTCCAGGCTTCACATTCACACCGACGCTCACATGGAGAGTGACCGAACGCAGCAGCATCAAATCCTGTGAGGCTTTAATTTAATCAGCTCTGCGGGAAAATGATTCATTAGCCTGTTTACAACTGGAGCCGAGAATATATGAAGATTATCATTTGAAGTGAGAAGAACGTGCAGTAATGGATTCATTACAGTTCTGTGTTTCACCCTGAGAGGCCTTAAAGTCTGTGATATTGCTTTTTCACACCTGGGGATTTGTCTTCTCGCTGCTCATCCGCCGTGTTTCTCTACAAACTGTTTACTTAGCATACGAGTGTGACGAGTGTGTGTGTGTGTGTGTGTGTGTGTGTGTGTGTGTCTGTGTGTGTGTGTGTGGTGTGTGTGTGTGTGTGTGCGTGTGCGTGTGGAACTTGAGGTCTCTGAGTCCACGAGCTTCTGAAGCCTTCCTCGCAGGCAGCCGGCCATGCGCCAAATCTGTTACTGCAATTACTTTTGACAGCAGCGCCTTCATCGTCCAGGAAGGTGGGTTTCCCTGCGCTGACCACAGGCGCTGGCGGGTTCTGTGTGTAGGCAGGAATGTGCTGCAACACTTGCTCCGCGGGCCTCGGTGAAGCCATCAAGGAGAGTATATTCTTTAGTGCACACGTAGGCGTTTCTTTTGTGTGGTAATGAAATTGAGTCAAGACTTAGTGAGAATGAGTAGGAGAGGGGAGATATTGTGCAGTGAATATGGAGGGAGCTGCTCTCTGCTCTCTGGCAGTGCAGCCAGAATCATTCCTGCAGAATCTGAGCACCTTTAAATAGAATAAACAGAGAGTGCACTGTGACTGTGAGCCGCTCAGCAGAGTGCAGTGCCACAATCTGCCGCCGCCGCTGCTGCTGCTGCTGCTGCTGCTGCTGCTGCATCAATAAAAGTGTTTGATATTTAAGGAGGATTAGTGTTTGGGAGTCCAACTAGATCACTGGGACATGTCAGGGAATCATCTTCGGGATGTTTGATTTGGGATTTCCTTCTCTGGGCGTATGTAGGACAAACTGTAGATTCATCTGTTGTGTAAGAGGCCCGCTACGACACGGACATCTTTAAACAGAGAGACGTTTCCAGCTCCGATCTGCAGATTCCTGGTGTTGTTGTTAAAGCGGCTTCTGTCCTGTGGGGCTGCACAGTGTGACAGGAGCTCGCTCACCTGATCGCACTATTTATATCTCACGTACAGTCGCTTCTGCCGTCACTTCTTATGAAAAAGATGACTACACGCACAGAAAGTCATCAAAAGGAGACAGTGAATGGTTGTTTTTCAGATCCAATCTGCCACAGTTTCTCTCCTGGTGATACTATCTACATCCATCTAGATCTATATGTCATGTGGAGTGTATTCTTGTATTATTTCTATGAAAAAGAGCAGAGATGGTTGTTGGTTCTCAGCTCCGATCTGCAAGATTCCCAAATGGTTTAGTTTACGAGTGACTGTAAGAATGATGGTACGATCTATATCCATCTATATCTATATCATGTGTTGTGTAGGTTCTTGTATCATTTCTATGAAAGAGGCAAAAGGTCATCAAACGGAGACGCGGGCGCCAATCTGCAACATTTTCATATCTTCTGTATTATTGTTTCTTTCCTGTGATGCTCCACATTTTACCTGCGAGCATGACGGCACAATCTATATCTATCTACATCTACATCTACACCTCATGTGTCCCATCTAGTATAGATTCCTCCAGCAGCTGACAGGCTGGATGTGACTCTCAGTGTTGAACCTCGAAGAAAAACAGCCAAAAGTACCAAAACACTCCTGCAGGGTCGAGCACCTCTTCACAGATATCTGTAGAGAGTGTGTGTGTGTGTGAGAGTGTGTGTGTGTGTGTGTGAGAGTGTGTGTGTGTGAGAGTGTGTGTGTGTGAGTGTGTGTGTGTGTGTGAGAGAGTGTGTGTGTGTGAGTGTGTGTGAGAGAGAGAGGAAGAGAGAGCGAGCCAAAAAAAATGACCAATCAGAGCAGACAGCAGCCACCTCTGCAGTTACATGTTGCAGAAATTTGGCACCACCACCACTTTTCTGTGCAACACAATTATGAACCTGAGAGCTGCTGGAGGGGGGAGGACGGGGGAGGGAGGGGGAGGGGGGTCTCACTCACCACATGAAAGCGCCGCCACACAGACGAGGAAGGTCCACCTGCAGTCCCGTACACCTGACATGGTAGAAATCCCAGCAGGAGGATGTTAATCCCAGTTGTTCCAGCAGCCGAAGGTGGAGAAATGAAGCTGAGCGCAGCCTCCCCGCGACGCTGCTGCGGCTCGTCCGCCTCGAACTTCAACAGTGCGCAGCAGATATGAACATATATGTATATATTTAGATATATTTATGTATATTTATATATAAATATATGTATCTGAGCGCGTCTCTGTGTGTGGGTGGGGGGGGATCTCCCAAATGTTCTGGTCCAGTCTTCTCAGCGCGAGCAGCAGACCTACGGCACGGCCGCGCCGCGTCTTCTCCAGGCGACACACCGCGTTCTGTTCCACATGGGAGAAGAAAGTTCAAGAATCCGTCTCCGGATCACGGAACCGGGGACGCAGAGAGACCCTGAGCTCCTGAAGCGGATCCAAGTCTGTGCGCGGAACCCGAGAAATGCCCCAAAAACCGTAAATCAGTGGACACGAGTGGAGAGATGACGCGCGCCCTGGATGGAAACACGAGAATCCTGCGTGCCGTCCGCGAACAGCAGGGCCAGACTGGAAGAACTGAGATCCGGATCAGCAGAGTGGGTCGGTACCATCACTCTCCGCTCAACAATTCACTCTTTTTATTCCTTGCGCAAAATCCTGAAGAGAAAAAGGGCGAGAAGGCGTCCGGCGGGTCCGCAGGCTCCGGTCCGGTCCGGTCCGGCTCTCACTCACTCTGCTCGGGTTTCATTTAAAATCCGGAGCCGAGAGAAGAAGCTGCGAACACATTGGGGGCTGGAAACACGCAGAAAGGTCCGCAAAAAGGCGCCGCTGCTCCTCCCGCAGGTCTCCCGCACTTCACCTACCGCAGCGCGGTGCGACAGTCGCTCCGCGGAGTCACGGAGCGGCAGAACCTCCTCACAACTCCTCCTCACTCCGCTGGACTTCACCCGGAGCCGGAGCCGGAGAGGAGCATCGCCAGTGCGGTTTAGCGGAGTCTGAAACACGGCCAAGTCCGTCCAACTCTCCGTCCCTCTGTTCTAGTCCCAGGATACCGAGCCGAGCCGAGCCGAGCCGCACCTGTCTCAGGTGTGTTGAGCTCTCACCGCCGCTGATCCTCCACAGCTGTCTGGATTAACTCCGCTCCAAACTAAACGTGCTCACCTTCACACGCACAGACCCGCAGATCACCGCGTCAGCCCGCAACACTGTCAAACATTCACATCCGGCCAGAACCTTCAAAATAAAATGACATGAAATGACATCGTTGTCACGTTACATACTTACATTTTATTTTGAGGACGTGAAAATACAAAACACACGGGCTGTCAATAATACAGAGAATCATCACTTATTAGGCCATATTATTATCATTATTATTATTATTATTATTATTATTATTAGCCTATATTATATTTACATAATTTCTGTGTTGGTCCATTATCTGCGTTAGAGGTGAAATATAAATGTTATCTCATAATGAAGGTGTGTTGACTCGATGTTTCAGTAGAACAGGTGAGTAAACTCAGTTTATGTTTGGTGACTACAGTTAATGTTAACAATGCATTAATATAATAAATGTCAAATTAATTTTATTCGTAGTTTTCCTTTAATGTCGAGCAATAATATTAATATGAGGATGATAACAAGCACATGTCAGTTAATATAAATGTAAAATCATTCATTAAATTGCGTCATTTATGAGTTTAAGCAGAAATTTAAGTGATAAAATTGACTTTAAATTCAAAATGGATCCTAACAATCCTGTTTCTGATCCCAGAATGCATCATGGTCAAAAAAACATGATCGAGTCTTCAAAAAGTTTCAGCTTATTAAAAGGAATATTTATTTATTTATTTCAGGCCTCGGTTGAAATTAATTTTCTGACTCGTCATTTTAGGGCTTGAGGGATAAAGTTTGTGTGCTTTTATTTTAGAGGAATTACGCCTTACTTCCGGTCTGATGCACATTAGGTGTCGTGAACTTGACGCACCTCAAACTGGAAACCACAGACAAAAATTAATCACGTGAGTGTCTTATCCCCCCTCCTCCCCCCCCCCCCCCCCCTCCCTCCTCCTCCTCCCCCTCCCTCCCTCCTCCCTGCTCCTCCTCCTCCTCCCCCCCTCCTCCTCCTCCTCCTTCACCTCTGCCTGGTCACGGCTGCACTGGAGCCCCAGCTGGCTTTTATTTTGGTAGGGAGGAAACAAGAGTGTGTCTGTGTGTGTGTGTGTGTTAGTTGGAGTTTAAACAAGATGAATGTCTGATATTAAACACTGAGTCACTTAAATCTTTGAGGCATTAGAGCTGTCACACATGTGGACTTGGCCGCGTCCCGTTCAGCTGCGTCAGTCCTCTCGTTCAGTGCATGCGGCCTCTCTGGTGCAGCTGAATGGAACGCGGCCATCATCAGTGATGTCGGCTACACCTGTGATTCTTCTGCCGGTGTAATGTGAGCCTGCAGAGGATCCATTAGGAGGTGAAACAAGAGGGCCCGCAGGTTAATGAGGCGCCATAAAACCTTTTCAGACTTAATGTTCTGGTTCTGGTGTCCATGATGCAAATGGGCCATGATGTCAGTAATACATTACCTGAGTGACACGATCTGAAGAGTGAAGAGGACACTCCGCGGTCCTCCTGATCTGTAACACACTCTGACCCGACACCGGAGCGTCTCCATCAGTGAACGTCCGTCTGTTCATCTGGTTTCACCTCAGTTATCATCTCCTCCTTCACCTCCTTCACCTTCTTCACCTCCTTCACCTCCTCCATCTCCTCATCTCCTCCATCAGCTGCTTCTTTTTCTTTTACAGTTCAGAGTTTCCACAGTCGTTCACGTTGGTCCACTGTTAGCTGGGGATGGTGACCGGGGAGAATGAACCCTCTTCCTGTTTTGGTTGATCAGTGTTAGACTCATTTCCTGTGTTTCAACCTGCATTTTATATTTAACAGTAAAGCCGACCCAAATGCAGTTTTTGAGGCCGGTACTGATCGATATATCAGCCAATACACACGCATTGTTGTGATAAAGATTTAATCATTATAAATCACCCCAATCATTGTTTCCTATACATATAAATACAAACACATACTGACAACATATACTGATACATCTGTGATCAGCCAATGATATCAGTCGGCTCTCTGAACACACAGTGAGAGTGAACCAATCATGACAGAGATGAGCTCATTTTTCTATCACCAGTTTGACTAAAAACCCAAATATCCACAAAGTAATGTAACTGAATCTCCATTTGAATATGAACACAGCTGAACGTCCTGCAGTAACCGCAGTTCTCTGCTCCTGAACGCTGGCTGTGTGCTGATAACAACAGAGAGATCTGCAGCAGGTCCAAAGAAGGAGAAGCAGCATGTGACATCGTTAAAATGTCTGCAGCCAACAGCAGAGAGCCGTAATGAGACACAACATGCAGGTCTGAGTCGGTCTGAGGACCTTTGTTGCATCACTCTGTCTTCATTCACAGCCAGCGAGTCCAACAACTGCAGAACAGACCCACAGAGCGTCTGACTGCCAGTTTGTTTTGAAACACGATGCAGAGGCAGTGATTGGTTCGGGGGGGTTCCACGCACCAACAAGCCAATCATCAACAAGCAGTTTTCACAGCAGACATTTTGACTTGTCAAAGCAGGAAAGGCAGAAGCATAATTAAAACCATTAACGACGGCTGTGAGTGCAGCAGCGAGCCGTGACGGTGAGGCAGCAGACACAGCAGAGGGTCCTGAACTGAACTCAGATCAGCTCACTGGTGTCATTAATTGTTTCGCCTGCAATGTAAAAATAAAAGGAAACAAACCGCTCATTTAAAACCTCTGTTTGTTAGTTAACAGTCCTAACAAAGCAGAGAATCAGAGCTCAGCAGACACTCAGCTCCGTGTTTTAGTTCCTCCTCCTGTTTGTGATGCAGAAGAAGCAGAGCTCATTGTCTTTGTCTAACAACCTCCTTCAGGAAGAGGCGAACAGGCTCGCCGAGTCCCAGCGCACCTGGAAACTTAACAAGAGCAGCTCTCTGCGCTTTAGCAGCTAATTTATCAAGACCACTTATGCAAATTGCGTCAGTTGCAATTTTCCAGTTAGAACACCTGAGCCGCCGCAGCGCAGCAGACAGGTGAGAGAGCAGGCCGGCTGCTGCAGCTGTGACACGACTGCTAATGGTCTGTTCATGAATGTGACTCTGTAATCCGTCTCTTTATCCTCTGGCATTTAGAAAAAAGACTTATTGTCAGACGGAGAACTTATTTATTCAAACTCTTGTTCTTGTGAGGAACAGGAGGTCTCCTGTGGTGATGAGTTCAAGAGCTTCCTCTGAGGGTTTAATATGAAAATTGACCAGTTTTCTCCTGAAACAATGACGGCTGCTTAATTCAAATTGTCATTCCTCCAACTGAATATGTTAATTTTGTGCAGCGTGTGAACAAATTCTGCACATTTCCCTGTGAGAAATGTTTCTCCCCTCAGGTCTGAACATCAGATTTGTGCTTTTTTAACGCAGCCTAACGGATCAGAACCACAGCTCATGTTCACGTTCTCATGTTGTCGACATGTTCTGTGTTTCTGATGTCAGCAACATTACGTGGTTTGTGTTTCAAGTGTCCTCCTCGTTATCGCAGAGTCATTATGTGGATCTGTTCTGATCGGATCTCAACATTTTCCGTTAGCTAGGCTGAGCGGCTAGCTAACGATGCTAACAGTTATCTGACAGACTGAGGTGATCATCAGAATGACACCTGGTGTATACTGTTAATAGTCTAAATACTGAAGGTGACATTACTGTCCAGGTGACACAGGAAGTGATCAGATGTGCAGGTGACACTTTATATTGAAGGATTAGCTTCTGTCTGTGGTCGAAGCTAACACCCTCAGTTAGCAAGCAGCTACATTTTGTACATTTAATTCAAATAATTGTTGTCTCACTGGACTGACACTTTGACTCTGTCTTCTTCTGACTCTTGAATGATGTCATTTCCTCTCAGTGATGTCACTCAGAGGACCAGATCACCTGACCGTCACTAACATGGGACCCCGGCGAACACAACACAAGCTCGTATTCAACGGTGGAGTTAAACCTCAGTCCTGTAGGGGGCGATACGAACCGATCAGAGCGTCTGTACGACCAGTGACATGTCAGTCTGAATGAACCGTAAACGTCTCTGAGCTGGTTCGTGTTGTTGTTATTAGGAGCGGCCTCACAGCGCCCCCTACAGGCAGCAGTTACACACGTTAAGATGTTTCAGGTGAAAACTCCGGACTGACGTGACATAAATCTCATGTAGCTTGAAGCGTCGACAGTCACATGATTGAATGGACCGTGTTTGTACCCTGAGTTTAACTTTGATTGTTGAATATTTAATGTTGTAGAGAAGTAATTAAGATTTGAAAAATGGTTTAACAGTCTGTTGTTGATTTTTTTGGAACAACACAAACTCTCAGGGCACAAAAACCTTCATATTCATCAGATGTGTTTCTCATTACGAACTCTCCACAAGCACAGGAAGCTGGAGTTCAGTACCTGATCCGATCAGCTGATAGAGCTGTTCAAGAGGTTTCTGTGTACGAGACACTATTTAATTTATTTGCAGTCTGCGTGCTTTAAGGCAACAACAGCAGCAGAGTTGAGTTTTAAATTCTGCAGCAGCTCCGGCAACATAATCGCCTTCAACCACGCTTTGACTGTATAATCAAAAAGCTAATGATGTGAGAACTAAATACTTTTCTGAATTTATGACTTCTCAGTAGGATAACTCTGCTTGTGTTCATCAGATACATCATGTGACTTCTGCCTGTAGTCTGCAACTCATGGTGTCATCGTTCCTTTTAACTGTTTTGGAGCTCAATCTGCATCGTTCCTCAGATCCGATGGTTTCCACACTCACAGACCCGACAGACCCGACAGACCCGACGTCTGAGCAATTAAAGTGATGTGGTCAGCAGGTCCATTAACTTCCTGCAGAGCTGCGGGGACACAGTCAGCGTGGGGACTCTCATTAGGCCCGGTGTCAGCACAGAGACAGATTTTCTTTTCTTTTAACAGATTTCTTCCCTGTCGATGTGTTTTAGTTTTGTCGATACATGGACGGCCTGCTGAGTGTGAAATGGGAGAGAAGTCAAACACTGTCAGTCAAACGGATTCTCACTCTGAGACGTCAGACGATGACGATGAGCGACACGTTGCATCCAGTCTGCTTTCAAGTTCAAATCATACAAAGCACCTTAACAGTTTAATAACTTGTTGCATCATAATTGCCAGAATAAACATTGGCACGTTTGTTTTTGCAGACCGTGGATGTGCTGAAACCTGTTTTCTACGTTGCAGTTTTACGTTTCTTTAGTTTCATGTTGTCACAGCGCTGAGCTCGGTTAGGGTGAGAAAAACATCACATTTTAGTTCATCATGGTGGAGACGATGATGGAGGAGTTATTACAGCCAACCATAGTCCAGTCTGTGGGGATGTCTCCAGCTGCTTTAGAAGAGACCAGAACAGGTTTCTTAATCTGAACCATGATGTAACTTTAAGTGGTTTTTGGACATAAACGTAACTGGAGCACAAACACAGAGTTATAGATGGTTGATGATGCCACAGTTGGACGTCACTTCCTGTTTGCGTTATGTGCCCACTGCTTCACCTTCAGGGCCTCCGTATGTTAACATATACGGAGATAAACCCAGAAACTGCAGAATGAAGTGAGGTTCATTCACTGAAAGCAGTGATGTCAAACACATCGCAGCGACACTGATTTAAAGAGCACATCAGGATTCTTCTCACAGAGCTTCTAATTGGGTGAAAACTGTCCCTGCAAACTTCAGTTAACCTGAGAGGAAGAAAGTTTGAGATGCAGCTGAACAAAGTTCTGGTCTGACCCGGAGGTCTACATCTCAAGAGAAGTCTGCGAGGACCGCGTCAAACATCCTGCGTCCTCCTGTCAGTGAGCCGGCTGTGTGAGATGTGTGAGAGGCGCTGCAGACCGGACTGATGTTCAAACACTGATTGCATTTTCATCTGACTTGCAAAGTGACACCAGTTTGTTGTGATTGTTGTTGTTTCAGTCTCAAGTGATTGCACTTCATCTTCATATGTAGATCTAAGTTTCATATCAGCTTTGTGTTGTTTTTTAAAAAGCACACAGCCCACGAGCGACAGGAGGAAATGTTCAAGTGGGCAAAGACTACGCAGAAATACTGTTTCACCAGCCTCATCAACAGAGTCAACAAAAATGAAGGTTCCCTGTAAAATGTTTAAATACTGAATTGTGTTTTTGAAACTTTCTTATGGTGAAAGATGTTGCATTTTCAAGGTCTGAAAAGTGCTTGGATTTTAGTTTAAGTGCTTGAAAGTGCTTGACATTTTAACTCTGTTTCTTGGCAAAATTGGGATCAGACTGGATAGTTTGCTCAGTACAAGGAGAAATAAAATCAGTGTGTGTGTGTGTGTGTGTGTGTGTGTGTGTGTGTGTGTGTGTGTGTGTGTGTATCATCACACATGCAGCCTGGTAGCAATAGAGAAGGACAGCTGAGGAGAAGGTGAATTTGATGCAATTTGGACTGATGAAATGTTCAGTATTAATAAACTTTGAATAAGCGAACAGCTTAAAAAAGGTTTTGTCAAAAAAGAAAATGACAGGGTGTTCTCAGGTCTCTCCTTGTCTCGGTGCAAGTGTGCCTGATGAACACCAAGTGGCTTCCCTTTTTTTGGATAAGACTTTGTGTTCTCCTTTAATTTCTAAAGTTTTTGCTATTATGAAACATCATTTTAGATGTTTACAGCATAATACAATGTACATAATTGTGATTAAAAAAAGAAATAATAATAATCATGAGTATATATATTCCTGTAGATATGTATTTTACCCCAGCGATAAGGTACTGGAAAAGTTTGAAAATGACCCTTAAAAGTGCTTGAAAAGTGCTTGAATTTGACCTTGAAAAATGTGTACGAACCCTGTAATATTCATGCTTAGTGAATATGAATCGATTGAGCTCTGGTTGACTGGTTCTGTTTTGAATGGAGCTAATGACACTAAAACTCTGATAAAGTCGATAACGTAGGTCGTTTGTGGTCACATTATTCCAGTGACGTGTGAAATACAGATAGAGGTCGGGAGTGAAAAGCAGAGATGCACCGATCGCAATCGGCCGATAATGCCCCTATCGGTTTTGATCGGAGTTCTCAAAATAGATCAAATCAGGTCGATCAGATGACGTTTCAATATAGAGACAGTGCATTAACTGCATGCAGGGAGGGAAAACACGGTGGCCATGGCCGCTGTTGTCCCGCACTTTGGCCTTGATGCAGCGTGAAAAAAACCTCATCGTACGGCCACAGTGGCCTCTGTGCCCCTGGCCCGGTCAGCGTAGCGGGCTTGCCTTTAATTACAGCCACCCGAGTGCACAGTAGTCACTCACAGTAACTTCAGTGAGTCCGCGGTTCCTGCAGGTGGAGTCTCATCATCACGATGATCTCACGTGAAAGCCTCTCAAACAGCAGCAGCGTCTCAAAACAGAAGAACGAAACTTACAGCACAGCGAGCGAGCGCAGCCGGTTTGACATGATACGTAACTGACTTATGTGGTAGGATTTAGTCCGGTAAAGTTGGAAATATATTCACAGATTCGAACTTCCCGGATCAATAACTCATAAGTGAAACCTTGTTAAAACACAAACTCTTTCCTACCGTAGTGAGGAAGACAACGAGCTACAACCGTATTTTCATCTAAACGAGCGTCTGGACATTAACTCTGGTCTGTATGGTCAGCCAGCTGTGAGACGAGGGCGCAGGGACCGTCTACAAAGTGCAACACTGAAAAGAGAAACTACAAAAAATTCTATAATTTCACTATTATTCAGAGTGTAGTGTCACCAAAATCACTCCACACATCAGTTGTCTCCTGCTGGTTATTCTACAATTTTTTGTTTGGAAAAAATGTGCTTTGCCATAATTTTGGGGAATTTCTATTGGGAGAAATATTCAATAACACTAATATTCAGTGAGGTGTCACAAAACCCACCTCACCCTAACCCTACTTAACAAAAACTACTTTCTAATGTAACTTTAACTTGATTTTGGTATAAGAAAATGTGTTAATACATAATCCATGTCTAATTATAAATTAGGATGTTATGGTAACAGTCTGAAAGGTAAATCAACACATTTTACTCAGTGGCCTTTGTGCCCTGTCATGTGGCCTTGGTGCCCCTGAAAACAAAACTGAAGGCCAAATGGACTTGCCCCTAAAATGACAAAATTCCCACCCTGACTGCATTCCCACTAGTAATCTACAGTTACTCTGTGTAAGCTGAGTCCAAGTTGTCTCTAAGAGTCTCTAAGAGTGAGAAATATTGCACATTGCCTCAGCCTGCAATAAAACGGTGGTTAATTCATGATACTTTCTCATCTCCTAATTTTTATACTTAATAATACAATGTCAATGTTGTGTAAGAAGAATCATTAATTAAATAAATGAAAGTTACACAAGACAACAATATAGAAGAATTTATGGATTTGATACTGTGATCAGTGATCGGCAATATCGGGATCGGCAGGTACTGCTTTTGGTGATCGGTGATCGACCCCAAAAATCCTGATCCTCTAGTGAAAAGCAGAGTTAGCTATCGTTGTTCAGTTGCAAACTGCAGCAAAGGAGAAACACAACTGGACCTGTTTCAGTTTGTTCAAGACGTTGCACCTCTTGTCCAAGAGGCTTCTTCAGTTCACTTCTTTTAAACTATGTGTGAAGGAGTGTCCTTACGGAGTGTGGGAGTGCCCTTACGTTGTGTGGGAGTGTCCTTACAGAGTGTGGGAGTGTCCTTACATAGTGTGGGAGTGTCCTTACATTGTGTTGGAGTATCCTTACAGGGTGTTGGAGTGTCTTTACAGAGTGTTGGAGTGTCCTTACACTGTGTGTTGGTGTCTTTACAGAGTGTAGGAGTGTCCTAACAGAGTGTGGGAGTGTCTTTACAGAGTGTAGGAGTACCCCTACGTGGTGTGGGAGTGTCCTTACATAGTGTAGAAGTGTCTTTACCAGGTGTGGGAGTTTCTTTACAGAGTGTGGGAGTATCCTTACAGAGTGTAGGAGTGTCCTTACATGGTGTGGGAGTGTCTTTAGAGAGTGTGGGAGTGTCCTTACGTGGTGTGGGAGTGTCTTTACAGAGTGTGGGAGTGTCTTTACAGAGTGTGGGAGTGTCCTTACCAGGTGTGGGAGTGTCTTTACAGAGTGTGGGAGTGTCCTTACGCGGTATGGGAGTGAGCTCTGAGCTTCAGAGTCGTCAGGACTAAGTTTCTGCCTCAGTGTGTCAGCAGGTTTAAAGTGAACCAGGATATGATGTTTATTAAAGATCCTTCTGAGTCTCTCAGATGTACCTGCGACAGAAAGAATGACGATGTTGTTAAGTTTTCTCATCTCCTCCTCTCTGTCTGCTCTGGATCTGTTAGAGGTTTGACAAAGGTCCAGTTTGGGTAGCCACAGGTTTTAATTTCTCCCCTGATGGGCTTGTGTTCCTTTTCCTTCCTCTCTCTCTTAGCGGGCCGGTCTCAGCCCGATGGTTTAGGGTTCTGATGACTCAGCTTGTGCTCCGGTGGGGGATGAGAGTCCAACAGCAAGTTTTGATCTGTGTGTAGGTTTTTCTGTTCGCCTCAATGTTAAAGGCTTCTGTCTTCGTCAGTGTGTACTGTTCAGTCCAAGACTGTCTCCTCTGACATCTTCCCACACAAACTTCATGGACATCAAGTTCAACTTCACACAAGGACGGAGTTTAACAGCCTGCAGCGCCTCCAGTCAGTCAGAACTGAAGAAGCCTCTTGGACAAGAGGTGAAACGTCTTCAACAAGCTGAAACAAGTCGACTACAATACAGAACTTAGAGGTACCAGGACCTGATGACTGAGAACAACAAAACAATAACTTTATGTACAGAAAGGAATCAGTTTAGCTGTGTTTGCATAAACAATCACTTTTTATCAATTATTATTATCCGACGGGAGGTGAAGGTTTGAACGACTTTAAACATTTTGAGGGTTTGTGATTCCTGCCCTGCATCCACAGTTATCACCATGGCAACACTGTCGCCAGGAGACGTTCAGATACTTGTGTAAAAACAGACTCTGGTAAAAGTAGAAGTACTGATTCAGCTTGTTTACTCCAGTAAAGTAATAGATTACAGGCTCTGACATGTACTCAGAGTATCAGAGTAAAAAGTCTCCCTCTGAAGGACATTTGTGCTCAAAGCTAACTGAAGCTCACGTCATATTAATAGAATATCAAAGTTAAAGGTAGAATCAGTAGGATTTGTCCCAGCTGTTCCTGAACGCACCACAAAGACAGTTGATTGTTGAGTCTCATTCCCAGGACGTCAAATAAACACATGTTGGGTTGGTAAAGCGTCCCGAGCAGCAACAAAGAGAGAAAATCAGAAACTCTCTGCAGATATGAGACACTAACACGCCTTTTCTCCATATTCCAGTCTCCGTGTTCTGAAGCTGTGAGGAGGAGAAAGTTCAGATGTAGAGAGGAGAAGTCACACAGATACAGATCTACTGAAGGACAGTAACTAAGTATTTGTACTTTGTTACTCACCCCTGTTTCAAACAGATTCACGTGTTATGCTGTTTCTTCTGACTCTGGTGCAGCTTTAGTGGTGAAGCAGGTAAATCTGTCTGAAAGCAATCAGGAAAAAAACTCCATTTCAAACTGCTTGTCAGCCTGAGAGCAGATCAGCTGTGAGCTGCATCTTAAGGTGCATCTTTAAAATGAATCTGATGAAAACGAGCAGGTTTGTGGGTCGTGATCTGTCTCCAGTGTGAATGACACACCTATCCAGGTGGCTGAAAGCTTCAATCTGTGGACATCTTTGTTCATCGTTCTCTTCGTGGTGCTGTTTAATAGATATAAAACATGTTTCCGTTGGCCGTCCTCCTGCAGCAGCTTGAGAACAGCTCTGTGGCTGAACCAACGTGCTGCAACCTCAGTTTAAACACTCACCCAGCTCGGATCTCTCGAGAGCTCCAGCGCTGTTTTAATTGTGTGGAAAGATTCCTGCCGTGCACTTACACATGTCGACTTGTTCTTGTTTGCCAGAAGGTCCCTCCAGAGGTTAGAAACATCTGTAAAATATGTACAGTAAGGAGGAGCCTGAATACATATGAGGCCAGTCAGCGGGTTCGCTGCACGTCCTCAACTAACCTGCTCTTAAATTAATTAAAGGACACGCTGCAGAGTTTCTGACCTCTGGTGGATTTGTAAAGTTTTAATGGGACCGCCCTGATGTAGAAGCACCAGTAATAAGCTCAGACACAGGGGGCGCTGCTCAATATTAACTCTTCTTCTAGCTTTATGTTTCTCTCTGAAGGCTAAATGCTCCACAGTGTTCACCACCTAGTGTTCCAACATGAAGCAGATGAATTCAACATTAGTTCCTCTCCACATTTTCCCCACCGGTCATGCTCACACTCTGGGGTGGTGGCACAGTTTGAGAACCACATCACGGTTCCTCTATAGGAGGCCTCATGAAAGGGGAGATTTGTATTTCCGGAGAGTTAAAAGGCAAAGCTGCTGGAGATTTTACACAAAGGGCACGAGGCCATTTTCAAAGCGAAGAGCATCGAGCACGGCGTGAAGTCTGCTGTAGGACTGAGAGCAGCACATCCACAGACTTGTAACACAGTGTGAAATCTGTGTGAAACATGCAGCAACAATGACCCCTGAGATCCCGGCAGGCATGGGGGCTGAAATATGTTGGAGCTCGTGGGCGCTTTAATTTGCTCATAATTACAAAGAAAAGTCCTCCACGCATCCGCATTTCATCACTTAGGCAGGGACACGGATACCTGCTGCGACTTCTCATCTTCTGTCTGAGTGACCAGCTGTGATGTGATGTCACTTCCTGCTCTGTATGATAAACAAACCCGTCCATCACGGAGACAAACAGACTCCATGTTTCTACTCAAAGACAGAAAGAAGTTCATGTAGAATATTTGCTGAATTTACAAGAAGGTCCAAATACTGCAGAATGAGTCAGAGACAGAGTTTCATAATGTTTATAAAGTGTCTCCAACTCAACAACTCACTAAACTGACACATTTGTTAAGGGAGTCTGGTGATACTGTTACTGTTTCTTCTTCTTCTTCTTCTTCTTCTGTCTCTTCTTCTTCTTCTTCTTCTTCCTCTGTGTCTTCTGTGTCTTCTACTTCTGTGTCGTCGTCTTCTTCTTCTTCTTCTTCTTCTTCTTCTTCTTCTTCCTCCTCCTCCTCCTCCTACAGAGGACATCAGTTGGGTAGACGGTCCTTCATCGTGGTCCAGGACACGTGTGCATACACAGATTGGGTCACATGGGACGAGACCACCTCTGAAAATAATGTGAGTGATTGGATCCCAAATGCAGTTCACCATTTACACTCAATTTATCAAAGAAGAAACATGTTATTGATCTAAACATGTCACATGTTACAAAGACACTAAACAGTAACAATATAGGCTACTTCATTGTCCCCGTGGAGAAAGTCCCCAGACTCCCCAGGACCCCCCACGCCGTCCTATACGGACCTGGACCTATAGTCAGTGAATTACTGAAGCATTTAAAATGATGACGGGGCGCTTCTGTGTTGACCGCCGCTGCCGGTTTAGCGGATCAGGAAACCCACTGACCAATTGCATGCAAGTTAAGCCATCCCATGTGATGCTGCTCAGCCAATCAAATCTGTGCATTCCAGGCGATAAACATTGCAGCTGTGAACACAGACAGATGAAAGAGGTGAGAAGCGAGTGACAGACGGAGAGATGAGTGAGCATAACTCCACATGGCGTCTGATGAATGTTCCTCAGAGTCGATTGATTTTTTGTCAGTACAAAAAGACACTGACTGACGGAGAGGTTGTCCAGGAGTGCACGAGGGGAAACAGAAACAGAAATGTTATTTTTCAAAAATGAAGTTCTTTATTTTAAGATGCACAATCTTTAAAAAGCAGCCCTTTCTTTTCCTTAAAGAGAGAAGAAAATATTATATATCTGAGTAATTAAATGTTAAGTGATAAATATTGTCGAAATGTTGTTGAAATGTTTTTTTCTGATTTGTCAGTCAGTTCCTGATTACATGCAGACGTTGAGGCTACTTTAATATATATCACACTGATTCAAATGTAGAGACTGTGTAATAGTTTAATTGAGATATTAAGTTGACTGTGTAATACATTTCATTGTGTTCTTGACACAGGAAATTATCTGAAACAAATCTGTCTTCCAATTCATGTCATCTGTAACCTGATAGTTATTTTTGTGGTAGAAATATACACAAATGAAAATACTCGCGCTCGGTTTGAAAAAAAATGGTACCGGTTCAACCCGATTCTGTTTGTCTCAGTGATGGACGGGTTCGTTCTCTCTGTGATCAGATTTCTCAGGACGGATGTTGGCAGCAGGTCTAACAGGAACAGAGACTTTGTGTCTACGAGCTGGTCGTGTGATGAACTTCTCAGACTTGTATTTGTACCGTCTTCATTTTTCTCGGCAGTCCTCGGTGATATCACGGCTCTTTAATCCAGCTGAAAACACCAACAGCTGCCTGAGCTTCGTCCAGCCATTAAACGCAAGTCGTACAAGGCTCGACAGAAACCAAGGAGTCGGTGAACTTGTGTTTTTATCCGTGCGTGAAGGAATTACTGACAATTTAATGTTTCATGTCAGGCTGCCGGAGAAAATATGTTTGTAATCTTACAGCTGAGAGGAGCAATAACTGCAGGACGTTATTAAAGGACACTTATCAAGTGGTGAGAACAATGTGTGGTCGCTCTGCAGGACCAAATGAAAAGTTTCTTCATTTGGTCAACAGCTTCACAAACAGTGAGGGAACAAGTTCAAGATGTCTCTCTGAATAATCCTCTCTCAGACGTCCGTTAACCAAAAATCACTCGGACCGGCTGCACCAGGCCTCCATCTCCACAGAATCAGACATCTGGGTATTAAAGTAATAAAGTGAAGTGAAGTGTACTTGAGGAGTGTGTGGAGGGAGCAGAGCACCATTAGGAGGCCCGCTTTGATAAAAAGCCTCACTTAAATCCTGTGAGTGCAGGAAACACCTTTAATCTAGGAAAGAGCTTCTCTGCCACAAATGCATCCGTCACGTAACGCAAACTGTTTGACATTACAAGTCTTCTTTTATGTGACACATGAGAAGAAGAAGAACAACTGACCACGTGTTTCTACGTCGACCTTCAGCACTCATCACGTTCCCTCGTGTTTCAGCCCAACCTGCAGGGAAACGGTCCCTCGGTACCGCGTACATGTGATCCGACGGCGCGATGCATCTTCAAAGATATTTTCATGATCACACACAGATGTCTTCCATCTGCCTGGAATGATAAAATGTTTGCCTCGAGCCAAAGCAGGATTTTAATTCAGTGTTTCCACAGACTGAGCTGCTCCAGTCTGCCGCTGCTCTGCTCCGCTGGGGGCGGGCGGAGGTTTGTTTGGCCGTTTAAAGAGGAACTGGATTCAAGGTTTTAAGAAAGATCCACATTCATTTCACTGAAAGCTGCTCAACATGCAGGAACACTGAAGGAGGGTTTGTTTTCTCCTCCTCTTGTTCCTGCAGGAGAGTCGAGCCCATGAACCGCTGCATTCTTCAAGACCTTAAATCCTAATTTATTAAAAATGTCCTAAAAAGAATTGGCTCAATTTTGAAGCGGTTTCTTTTCAAGATGTACTTTTTCTACTCCGACCTCATACGAGCCTTAATCTCATTATACTGGCTGAAACTGCTTTTTTAGAAATCCATTAAAAACATTTTTTAAATCATTTATTTTATATTTTGTCAGCTGTATGTACCCTGTTTCACGTTTTAGTCGACTGTAAGTGTCTTTTAGTCTCATGTTAGTTTTCTTTTGTAGTCATCAGGTTATAATAAACATTTCAGAGAATCTAGTCGAGACAAAACCACATTTATTTTGTCATTTAATAATTTACTGCAATGTAAAGTAGTCATTCCTGCCCACGTTGTTTACCTCTGCATTGATTTATTAGAAAAGAAAATGTAAATACAGTCTTATTTCAGCTCTGTGTCACTTTGTGCATGTTGAGAAAAGACTCTGAATAAATCACTGCAGAGGTAACAACATGTACAACATTATTTTGGGGGGATTTTTTGCATCATAGATAATTAGTGGTGTGAGTGACTGATGTCATCATTATCTGACGAGTGTCTGTGAAGCTGCATGATTCAACACCTGGAGCCCGACGCTCTCTTTAAAGCATCACAATGTGACTCAGTCTCATCGTCATGTCCTCACATAATGACGCCGTCTTTCTCCAGAAAGTCACATTTACTTTCTAAACTCTGATGAAACAATGAGAGAGAGCTAGACAGAGAAGACGACGTGTTGACGACCATGTTTGGGTCCAGACTGTCCTCACTGTGTTCTGCTAGTTTATATCTGCTGCATTAGAAAGAAACAATCTGCAATACTGCGTCTAATTCTATTTATCTGATTCTTTACTGCCAACAACATGCTGGATTACAGTCACAGGCATGTTTAGTGATGTTTGACTGCACCTGCTGCTCCATGTCAGCTTTCACTAACCCAGAGAGGACTGGAACCGGTACCACTGTACTGTGAAGGTGAAAAGCTGAATTAGTGGGTAAACCAGAGTTCAGCAGGTGAACACTGCTGCTGCTTCAGAAGATAAACACTGATTCTAATACTGCAGCCAGCTGTGGAAACAGGGACACTGACCCTGAACACTTCAGTAATGTCAGGCATTTTTTTTTATCCTGATCTCAAGATGCTTCGGCTCACAGTCGTCCGTGAAACCGGTCCTTGGACCCGCTCCAGGTGAAGCATCAGCTCTAGCAGCCAGGAGCTCCTGTTTCAGTGCTTCAGGTCGCAGCACGTTGTTGTCGCTGCACTTTCTGTTTGATTGTTCGTGTTTTCTGGATCCGTCTATTGTTAACACTCAGAGCCCTTTAACATCCTCATTCAGGCGCTTTGATCATGTAGTTAGCAGGCTAATCAGCCTGTTCACCTGTCTGTTGTTGAGCACAAAAAATACTTTTATTTGATGAAAAGTTTTAATCCGGGCTGTTTAAAATGTATGAGAATCACCCTAACCCTAACTACTTTAGAGATGATTTATTTTCATTTATCTGTTAGATTAAGTATTCTAACACATTTTAATTTCAAGCATTACAGCTCAGATATACAGAATGTAAAAAGTCCGGGTTTGTAATTTACAAATTAAAAATTAGTGTCATGGCAAATGATTTGATTTTATATTTGTAAGTAGTTTGACGGAGAGATGAAGGTGTAATGTGTAAGTAAGTAACTGTAGCCGCTTTTAGCTTGTTAGCCAAGTTAGCCGTGCAGCTAGCAGTCTGGACCAGGGGAGTGTTGGTGTTTGGAGCTTTGGACCGGACAGGTTGGAGCTAACTGGTTAGCATGCTAACTTCAGTAGCTCTGCCACACACAGATCATCATAACTGTTATTTCTGCACATTCTGTGGATCATTTTAATGAAGTTGGAACACAAATTCTTTCACATCGCACCTGTAAAGCTGCTTCACTAAAGTTCTTCTACTGGTCTGTGTTCAGTAATGACAGTGAAGCAGTCGGACTCCATCTGATCCATCTTGCACAAGCACATGGATGGCAATTTGCACAGTAGCCCTAATGTTTAGTGTACTTTTTATATTTCTGTACTTTCACTGTCTCTTTTATGGGTGGCTGGATGCCTCTGTTTGTTGTATGTGGTATGTTGTATGTTTTACTGTTGCTATTGATGCAGGAATTTTCCCTATACCCAAGACAAATTTCTCCCTGGGGAGACGAAATAAAATGACTCTGACTTTGACTTTGACTGGAGATAATTATCAGCAGGGCTTGATATCAGTCAAGAAAACTGATGTTCCAGTCTGAGTCACAAGAATTTACAGAACTCAACATGTGGTTTTAATTCACAGCTCTGGCTCTGTCCTCACGTCCCTCCTGGTGCTGAATATATGAATCCTGATTCATTTGCATTTCCAGACTTAAATCCCCGTTGTCGTGCTTCCAGGAGTTTCATTCTCATATTCTAACAGCTCACCTTGTTGTTCAATAAAAAGGTGTCATTCACGACTTTACTCAGTTTGTAATTGGTACATTTACATTCACACAATGATGTCAGTGTTTGTAAAGCTGCGAGAGCCTGGAGCTGTTTGAGCTGCAGAGAAATGAAAAGTCCTCCTAATAATCCTATTTATAGACGAGAGAGTCCAGAGGAACCTCCAGGGAGTCCAGAGGAACCTCCAGGAGTCCAGAGGAACCTCCAGGAAATCAAGAGGAACCTCCAGGGAGTCCAGAGGAACCTCCAGGGAGTCCAGAGGAACCTCCAGGGAGTCCAGAGGAACCTCCAGGCAGTCCAGAGGAACCTCCAGAGAGTCCAGAGGAACCTCCAGGAGTCCAGGGGAACCTTGTGAGAGTCCAGAGGAACCTCCAGGGAGTCCAGAGGAACCTCGAGAGAGTCCAGAGGAACCTCCAGGGTGTCAGAAGGAACCTCCAGGGAGTCCAGAGGAACCTCCAGGGAGTCCAGAGGAACCTCCAGGGAGTCCAGAGGAACCTCCAGGAAATCAAGAGGAACCTCCAGGGAGTCCAGAGGAACCTCCAGGGAGTCCAGAGGAACCTCCAGAGAGTCCAGAGGAACCTCCAGGGAGTCCAGAGGAACCTCCAGGGAGTCCAGAGGAACCTCCAGAGAGTCCAGAGGAACCTCCAGGAGTCCAGAGGAACCTCCAGGGAGTCCAGAGGAACCTCCAGGGTGTCAGAAGGATCCACTAGAGAGTCCAGAGGAACCTCCAGGAGTCCAGAGGAACCTCCAGGGAGTCCAGAGGAACCTCCAGAGAGTCCAGAGGAACCTCCAGGGAGTCCAGAGGAACCTCCAGAGAGTCCAGATGAACCTCCAGGAGTCCAGGGGAACCTTGTGAGAGTCCAGAGGAACCTCCAGGAAATCAAGAGGAACCTCCAGGGAGTCCAGAGGAACCTCCAGAGAGTCCAGAGGAACCTCCAGGGAGTCCAGAGGAACCTCCAGAGAGCCCGGAGGAACCTCCAGGAAGTCAAGAGGAACCTCCAGGGAGTCCGGAGGAACCTCCAGGAAGTCAAGAGGAACCTCCAGAGAGTCCGGAGGAACCTCCAGGGAGTCCAGAAGAACCTCCAGAGAGTCCAGAGGAACCTCCAGAGAGTCCAGAGGAACCTCCAGGGAGTCCAGAGGAACCTCCAGAGAGTCCAGAGGAACCTCCAGGGAGTCCAGAGGAACCTCCAGAGAGTCCAGAGGAACCTCCAGAGAGTCCAGAGGAACCTCCAGGGAGTCCAGAGGAACCTCCAGAGAGTCCAGAGGAACCTCCAGGGAGTCCAGAGGAACCTCCAGAGAGTCCAGAGGAACCTCCAGAGAGTCCAGAGGAACCTCCAGAGAGTCCAGAGGAACCTCCAGGGAGTCCAGAGGAACCTCCAGAGAGTCCAGAGGAACCTCCAGGAAGTCAAGAGGAACCTCCAGGGAGTCCAGAGGAACCTCCAGAGAGTCCAGAGGAACCTCCAGGGAGTCCAGAGGAACCTCCAGAGAGTCCAGAGGAACCTCCAGGGAGTCCAGAGGAACCTCCAGGGAGTCCAGAGGAACCTCCAGAGAGTCCAGGGGAACCTCCAGGGAGTCCAGAGGAACCTCCAGGGAGTCCAGAGGAACATCCAGGGAGTCCAGAGGAACCTCACTGCTCACACTAAATCTCTGCTCCACCTGCTGACACTACGTCTGATCTGATCTATGTTATAACTGCATGTCTTTAATCTGATGAACAGAACTTGTGTTCCTCACTGTAGGTGAGATGATCTCACTGTTTTATTGTTTGTTCATCCAATCAGAAGGCTCCGTGTCCTCAGGACAACCTGCCCGTCTTCTTCTCAAGCTAACCAATAAATAAGTTGGAGGATGGTTTTACATTCTATAGCTCCACTCAATCATTTAGTTTGACAACTTCGTTCATTTATCTTGTTTTATGTTTGTCCCAGTGAACCCTCGGTTAAACATCGTGTTTTTACTTCAGTCGTTTGACGCCAACGTTTTGAACACAACGTTTAGACCAGGTTGAGTTTCATCTTGTAAAAACGCTGCTGTGACCATCGTCATGTAAACTACAAATACACAGTCTAGTGAACATTGTGACGTCTGGCCTCACTTCATGTGTGTGTATCATGTTTTCAGCGTAACAGGAAAACAGGAGCGATGTCAGACTATCGAGCTTTGGTTCGTGCTGCTGACTCGACTGAGTTTATTAATGAGAGTGTAGATCTGCTGCTGCGTCACTGTTGTGATCGCTCACCGTGCGCTCTGTAGGAGAAAGCGTTTGTGTGTCTGTGTTTCTGTCATGTGAACAGGTCTTACATTTTGACAAGGGTCCTGTGATTTTGTGACAACGTCCTGCAGAGGTTCTTGTTCTGATTAAGTATTTGTTTCAGGTAACTGTGTGAGGATTACACTGAAGCACTTCAGGTGGAGGGAGGAGTTCTCACATCCTTTACTGCAAAACAACCAGGATCTGATTTTGGGAGCGCCGACCACCTTTTTTGGCAAATTGACCAAAATGCATCGCCCTCGCTCACCTGAATCCCCACAGAGAGAGTTCTGGGGCAGAGGGTAGCCCGGGTTAGTCCAGGTCAGTCCAGGTTAGTCCAGGTTAGTCCAGGTCAGTCCAGGTTAGCCCAGGTTAGCCCAGGTTAGTCCAGGTTAGTCCAGGTTAGTCCAGGTCAGTCCAGGTTAGCCCAGGTTAGCCCAGGTTAGTCCAGGTTAGCCCAGGTTAGCCCAGGTCAGTCCAGGTTAGTCCAGGTTAGTCCAGGTTAGTCCAGGTCAGTCCAGGTTAGTCCAGGTTAGTCCAGGTCAGTCCAGGTTAGTCCAGGTCAGTCCAGGTTAGTCCAGGTTAGTCCAGGTTAACCCAGGTCAGTCCAGTCTGACTGACTCATTGATCCGTTCTCTGACTCTGAGGTCAGAAGGTCCCTGATCATGACTCTGAACTATCAGCTGTGATGACATGGAGCTGCTGCAGGAACAGACCGGTCATTCAGTTTAGATTATATACTTCAGACATCTTAAAGTGTAAATATTCAGATCTATAACATCTGTATAATCAATAGTCATTAAAGTAATGGTCAAAGACGTGGTTGTTTGTTTTGGTGAGACGTCCTGACAAACTGATAACTGAGTTTCCATCAGACTTCATAAAGAACATGATCTCGTGTAAAAGGCATTCTGTGATGTAAACAGAGATTCATCTCAGCTGGAGGAGAATCTGAATCATTGAGAGTCTCGTTCAGTTTGAAACACGCAGCAGACGTTAACATGTCGTCTGTGACAGGCCGAACTGTGGACACGGCTGGCGGCCATGTTGTTGTGTCATATTGTTTGTTAGCAAAGCATCTCTCTCGTTGCGTTGCCAGAAACACACTCTGCATCTCATCGTGGAGCTAAACAATCCCATTAAGCCGTCAGCTGCTGCCTGCTCGTGTCCGGCTGACGAGACGACGCTCCTGATCGTTCTCCTCAGAGCCGACTGTTCGCGGTCAGGAATGGTTTCAGCATCTCAGAGTCAGAAGACTTTGAATCGTTGAGTCGTGTCTCGAGGACGTCACGACTGCGTTTGGTTTCCTCCCGCTGATTAAAACGTCACCGGCCACAACGTTAGAAATCGACCTCACTGAGACGGATTATACGGAGGCCCCGAGGGACACGTCAGATTTTTTATTTTGGTGAAGTATTTTCTGATCTGAATTATTTTCTCTGCTGTTTTTATGACTTTAGATCTGGTGGGGAAATTGTTTTTTTGCCCAGATTATCTTTTAAGTTCCTTTATCTTTCTCTCTGTCTGTGAAACCAAGTGAGTATTTTTTTTTAGTCAAAAACAAAAAGAAATCTGTTAACATTTGTTTCTGTAACATTTCTGTAAAAACCACTGATCTGTCTGTTTATTATCAGATTAATCTTTAATTCCTGTCCAGTGAAAACCATGAACCTCCACGTGTTGATTACTGATGACAAGTACAGTCCTGTCACTATTAATGTCAGAACATTCACAGTATTTTATTGGTGCTGGGATTAAGTGAGATGTAAGTACAGTGTAGGATGAGGCCACAGAAATACCTGCTTAGATTTTAGGAAAACAGGTTTTTGTTGGGTTGAAACTTAAAAAGGGACTCGAACACAAGACACAACAATGCAGGAGGGTTGAAACAAAAAGCTTTTAATAAAAGGTTGTTAGTCCAAAGTCCAAAACTTAAGATGCAACAACAAAAGCTAGGAATCAAAAAACACAGATGCAGAAAAATCCAAGAATAATTTAATCAAAAATGACAAAAACTAAAAGAGCAACGAGGACAGAAGACAGCACCAACTCAAACCAGAACATCTTCAGGTTAAAATACACATTTAACAACGTCAAACACAGAAAACTTCTCCCCTGTGATATGTGGGAGCTCACTCCTGTGTGTTTTTCTTTATCACTGCAGGACACAGATCCTACTTATCCTACTTGTTCAGGAAATATCCAGCGCTGAACAAAAAGAGTTTGTTTCTTTCACGTGTGTTTTGATGTCGGAGCAGCTTCCTCGTGGTCGCTGCGGTGCGAGCGTACGATGAAGCTTCATGCTGAGCAGCTGCAGTCAGTGTTCATGTCGAGGACGCTCGAGGAATACATGTTGAAATTCCAGGAGTTTGAGAGGAGCTGGAGTGGATCTTTGTGCCGGAGCAGTCTGAGAAGTTTGTGTGGACACTTTGACATGTTTTGACACGTTGTGCTGTGTATCTGGGTCACCATGCTGTGGGTCCATGTGGACTACAGCTGCAGGTTTCTGTGAAGAACAGAGCTTCAAACATCTCACAGCCACCTTTCAAGCCTGTTCCAGAGGCCGTTCTGTGACGGCGGGGCTCAGACGCTGGATTTTTGGTGGTTTATTCCTTTAAGCCATAGCAAGCTTTCTGTCAGCACACAGCAGACGTAACATGCTGTCAGTGTGGATGTAAAATCGGAGGCGTGGATGCTCCAGACT
This sequence comes from Sparus aurata, assembly GCF_900880675.1. Taxonomy (NCBI): domain Eukaryota; kingdom Metazoa; phylum Chordata; class Actinopteri; order Spariformes; family Sparidae; genus Sparus; species Sparus aurata. Next base: position 34,621,216 of record NC_044199.1, on the reverse strand, counting down.
CTCCGCTGGACTGCAGCGCCGGCTGGTCTGTCAAACATGGATCCCAGCGAGGCTCCCGCAGAGCTCTTCTGATATGACATCGACTTGGCATCCAGCTCAAACGGAGGAGATGAGATAGGTTCAGTGTTTTCTTGATGATTGATGATGCAGATAACAGCGGTTGGCAAGCTGGCACATGTCAGACACTCTGGAAGCACTCAGAATTTACCTGAGGGGCGTCAGATCTGTTTGTGTTGGATGAAGCAGACAGCAGCCGGCTCCCAGTGTCCCCCTGAAACCCCCGACCCCTGAACTCTACTGGATATAAGAACAGGATGGTTCTACGTGCAGTGAATACTTCCACTGAAGTCCTGCAGTCCTCATGAAACTCTGGGATCAGACTCACTCAGAGGTACCAGCGACCAACACGCCTGATCCATCAGAGATGAATGAAAAACATCACAGAACAACTGATCTCAGTAATTATTCCTGGATCTGTCCCTTTATCTGGATCCACACCAGAACTTAGTGAGGTCTGTTCTGGGCCCAGACTCATCTACCATCCAGGTTTGTGGAAATCTGTTGTGTAGTTTTTGTGTAATCCTGCTGACAAACAACCAACGAGTGCACGTTCACACTGAGGCATCAGTATAAAATGTTTAACTTTCTTTTTAGAGATAATAATGCAGAATAATAATAATTTATCATCATTACATTTCCAGTAAGTTTGCGGTTTCAGTGCTGATGTCACTTTTAGACAATACAGTTTAAATTAACTGTAAAATATTCTGCCTGCGGTACATTTTTTTATTAATGTGGCGCCTTTAGAAACACACTTTACAAAGTGCTCTGACAATCAAGGAAAAGCAGGAAACTCCAGAAGACGATATTACAAAATAATCTCTCAACAGTCGAGCCAAACACGCGCACACACGCACACACACACACACACACACACACACACAAAATCAATATCAGAATCTTTCCTTCCTAATTCAGTTTTTGTCGTTGGACCAAAAACATCAGTCGTCTCTAATAAAAGTCTCCAAACGTCTGTGAGACGACCGGACAGGCCCGTGTGTGCAGGCTGAGGCTGGGATTGGACCCTGGTTCGTTCACACCAACAGAACTTCGGGACATTTTTACCGTCTCGTTGAGAAGATGTTCTAATGTCAGTCCAGCCTCTGCAGGGTCTGAGCTCCCGTCAGCCAGCTGCAGGTCAGCCTGTTTGTCTCCTGAGGTCCAGATGTTCCTTTCAGAACAGATGTGCCGGCTCACGAGTGGCGGCGGGCTGGTTCAGACCCAGAGGAGTGAGGGAGAGGACGTTTCATTGAAACTGATAGCCTGGATGTGGGCAGAGAGCCACGGGTTAATGGAGATTGTTCTGCTCGCCTGCAGCCGGCCGTGGCTCTCTGCTGCAGCGGGACCAGAATGGAGGACGTATTTCATTATTTCATCCTCGGCTGGAAGGCCTCGCCTGATCACCCCGGCCCATGATAGGATTCATTTGAATGCAGCGGCGCTGGTTCGTGTCATTGACACTATTCAAAGAGCAGAGGCCCGGACCACAGAGTCTCAGTGTGCAGCGTTTCTGACTGGGCTGCGGAAAATTAGAGAAATTATTTCAGCGCTCTGGGACAGAAAGTCTCATTTTCTTCAGGAAATGTTGGATGAGGACGAGGAGACGTGACATCTGGGATTACCAACGTCAACTCAGCCGTGATATATAATATATGGTATACAGAGAGCTGCTGATAGTCAGCTACTGTTTCACTTTTAATGCTTTCAGACTACATCTCAGAGGAAATACTGTAATCTGTCACCTCTACAGCTCAGACTGCACTCTGTCATCCATCCTCATCTGCTGAAAAAACATGTCTCTCTAAACTCGCTGAGGATTGAGATGTTTTAATGTTTGAGATGAACTGAAGGATCCAGTGCTCCTTCAATTCTCCTCCTTCTGAGGATGAATAAACTCTTTCAAACCCTCTCAGATCAGCTGGCCCTTTTGGTCTCATGGCATCCGCCCTCAAATCATCGACTGATTGTACTGGTGCTTTCTCTGAACTCGGTGATCTGAGCACTTCTTCCACCACTGGAAATGATTCTCCACACTTTGAATCTTTCACTGAAAACATGGAGACGCAGCTACGTGACAGAAATACTTTGTTAAGTGTGTCGACAGGATGTACTTTTAGTTTAGTAAAGCGTGTTTGTCTTGTGATTCAGAGAGATTGTTGTGTTTCAGCAGATGGTACTGAAGGCAGATGTTCGGGCTGCTGGATCTTTTGTCTGTCGGTGCAGCTGGTTGCCTTGTTCTTCTTCCTTTTGTAGACTTTTGTACAGTGATAGTTGGTCAGACTGTCTCTCCACCTCCCAACACTCGCAGTGTTTTTCATTTGGCAGAAAAGAGCCGAAACAGACAATAAGGATGAATTTGACAAAAAGTGTTTCTTAAGATATTAAGATTTTCTTTTGGCAGCGATAATCATGTGTGATACTCGCCGTCTGAACAGCAGCCAGGTGTGCACAGGTGTAAGAGAGGACGGAGCTCCGAGCTCTCCTGATCTCTTCTCTCCACATTCTTCACATTCCTGCGTCCATCACCGTGTTTCTGCTCAACTGAATCTCGCCTGTGTTGAGAGAGATGGAGGTGGCTCGCTCTCAGGGGAGAGATGAGAACAAGTCCACTGATTCACAGAGAATACTGAACCATGTGCCGTGAAACAGAGCAGATCTCCATCTATAACCCTTACTGAACCAGCATCCGATGACATACACTGAGAAATATATTAATAATACATTCTGATGTATCCGCTCCATCAGCTACAATCACTAGCACCAGTGAAGCGTCTGTGTGTTTCAGTAGGTCAGCAAACTCCAACAAAAACGTGGCAAAACATGTTTTTACCGATGAAAGTCTCCTGTCATTTCACAGCAGACTCCGTCTTCTCTCTAACTGGAGATCCACAGACAGCAGCCGTTTGTTGTCAGCTCATCGGAGCAGATATGAGCGTCTAAGCCCGCCCTGAAGCCTACAACAGCCAATGGCCGTGTCCCAATTCAGGTCTGCATCCTTCAGACGAGCATCTGAAGGCCAGTTACATCACAACGCCGTGTGAAGGCTGTCCCAGTCTGAAGGCTCCTCCAGATGCTCCTTCTTCTCCCTGTTTCTGGAGGATGCACCGCTACGATCCTTCGTGGCCTCACATATCCCAAGATTCTTTGCACGTCCAAAAAAGACGAAAGAAAGAGAGAAAATGGCGACATCACGTGGTGTAGATCGTCACTTTCGCGGGCCTGGGCGGCAGAAATCATGACGTAAGGGTAAAACATCTGGTGATGCAACCAGGAAATGCTCCAAAGGCTAGACCGTCACATTTAACAACGGCTGACGAGGTTAACAAGGTCTCTCTGAAGGACTCGCCTTCAAACACCACAAAGGCCGAGTCCTTCAGAGGATGCAGACCCTGAACTGACACACAGCCACTGAGTGATGGTGTAGACGTGTCTCCTCTCTCCTGAGCCAATCACACACCAGCCTCTGGATGATTGACGCACTATGTAGCCAATGAGATGTCAACCCCAGTAATATATAGTTTATTTCAGTTCTTTTTTAAAGCCTTAACGATTTAAATTATGCAAGTTTCTGTAGTTTTAAGTGTTTTGCTCTTTGAGAGGCTGTTTTTCCACCTCAGCACTTTTAATATTCTATATTTCATACAGTTTGTGTAAATAAGGACATAAATAACTATAATCAGTTTTATGCTGGCTGATCTTTGCATTAAGAGAAATGTAGGCAAGAAAAATATGAATATACAATTCAGTGTTATAAACTCTTAGAGTTTCGGCTTCTAACCTTTCAAACATCCTGAAACCATCTCTGCACTGCGAGCGGCTCAACAGCTGCGTCTGAGGATCAGTACTGAAAATATCTGTTACCACACCAAAGACTTCTGAAGGATATATGGTAATATATTTAACAATATGAAAAATAACTGAACATTGATTTGTTTATTGGTCGATACTTGATAAATATATAATTTGATGTATTAAATAACACGCTGCATTTCAATATGTATGAAGACTGATTTAAAAACAGCAGTCTGTCCGCTCCTCCTGTCAGAGGTGTGTGATTGAAAGATAACATGATCTTCACCTTTTAATTTAAACAAATGATAATAAAAACCCTTAAATTTTTATATATGAACTCTGCTACATAGAGAATATGTCTCCTGCATGAAGGACGCACCTGCAGCTGCACCTGTGTGACTGTCAGCTCAGCCGTTCACTGTGTTTCCTGATCGACCGTCTCGAGGTCGCAGCTGCTTCATCATTCAAGGCGTCGTCTCGAGCACACTCCACATGACTTCTGCATTGTGGCGTCTCCTTAAGCCCGGATTCAAACATCATGTGTGAGATTCATCAGTATTCAGGTGTCGCTGTGCAGAACGGTGACGTGTTCTGTCACATCCTGCACTCACTGTTGCCTCTGGATTCATCTGATCTACAGCATCATAACTCTGTGGTACATAAAGTGCCTCAGTCTTTGTTGATTGTCCAGTTTTCATGTGTGTGATCTGCAGCTAATTGGGGAAAATGTTGCTGAGGAAATGTTTAGACGCCATTTTTCAATGCTGTGAGCACTAAAAACTAAATTGCACTAACCTTCATTGTATTCCAGTGAAGGCAGATATTTTACAAGCCCGATCAATAAAGTCTGAGCTACTTCCAAAGCTATAACCCAGTCGGCCGGATAAAAAGCGTGGAGGCTTTTTGCAAACCACAGATACAATAAGAACTGTACATGTTGAACATATTGACAGTGTGTATGTGACAGTCAGAGATGATGTGGAACCACCGGACCTCTACCAGCTGTGAGGGACAGAACCTGGTACTGAAGACACAACATGAGGGTTTCTAACCAGGTGGTTTCTGTGCCGCATCTAACATATAGAAATATAAAGTTTTACCATATCTGTGGTCTGCACACAAACATAAGCAGCCAACATTTATTCTGTTTGTTGGGGAAGTCGTGAAGATATTTTTGGTTAACTACACCTTTAATCTCTGATGTGTAGGCAACACACACACGAAAGGTTTGAACTAACATCATCTCACACTGAATAATTAGTCTGGATGTTTGTTGGTGAGACAAATCTCTTGATTTCATTATTTCATTCATCAGCACGACAGTTTAGTCTGATTGACTTTAAAGGAGTCATCACCCGGAAATCGCAATTTCTCTCGTTAAATCATGCATATTGGTGTTGGACCTCTGTTGAAACTTGCCTGAAAAGCTGGAGTTTGAAAGTGGCTTATTTTTTTCGCTTTGGCTCTTTTTCTGAACAGGAATAGCGCACAGTAGTGCGCGTTCCTAAAGCATGAGATTTTGACTCTGCTCCTGTGGTGACGTTACCACAGGAGGCTACTTGCATATTAAGCATCGGCTCACAGCCGTCCTCAGCCAGAGTGAGCACGCCGAATCTGCTTATTTCTCTGTCATTTTCACGCCATACATCGTCACCGCCAGCTTTGAAACTCAGGTCTTACATGTAAAACACGAGTGTGAAAAGTAAGAAGGAAAAAAAAAGAATGTACCATTCAGAGACGTCCTGCAGTAAACGTGTCTCTTCCACCGTCTCTGCCTCTTCACTCTCCCGTTCGGTTTCCGACTCCGGCTCGTACATAAATGCCTGAATTCCGTCAGGTTCGTCATTTAGTGTGTGCGCCATGACAGCGGGCTGTTTATGTTTTGGAGTCTGTGTGCATGCAGGCTCGCCCCCCATTCCGGCTCTGTCCTTCCTGCGGCCAATCAACGCGCTCCTCATTACATATTAATACAATGCACATCCGGACCGGTCAAAACCTCGCGCATAATCTCGCGTGAGAAAGTCGCGGTATGAAAAAGGGTCAGAACAAGCTCTATGTTTGATTTTTTTTTTTTTTTTTTTTTTTTTTCTAATAAGTTTTAAGAATTGATCCAAAGCGATCCAAGAGGGGCTGGATATGTAAAAAAACAGGTGATGACTCCTTTAAATATTCTGCCGTGTTGATGCAACAAATAATAATGATCCTCATCATCATCACTGCTTTAATACAATTTTATATTTATTGGATTTTATTTATTTTAACACTCAATATCTTTCCAAGAATATTTTAGTTTCTTTAAATCTTTTTGGTTTATTTTAGTTTTTCCTTTTTAGTTCCTGCTGTTTTTATTTTGCGCTGCACGTCTGTTTAAAATCTGCTGTATGAATAAAGTTTAATTTGAATTTTTGACTCTTTTTTCTTAATTCTTAATTTATTGATTATTACGTGTGAAATATTGTGTCCTTGTATTACAGAACTGAACAGTGTTAGTTTTATGGTGCACCATTCACAGGTTTATATGATTACATCTGTCATTTTGAATAAAACGTGGTATTGATTCAGTTATTGATTATGTGTCAGTTTGTGAGTTAAATGGATCCCACATGAGTTCTGGTTCAAACTGTTGTCAGAACCGCACAGTTCTATTATTCTTATGTAAAGTTAATGAACAGCCTCCAGACAAACAGTCAGGACTCTCCCAGGCGATCCGGATCAGAAGGCACTTTATTGTAATCTTTTATATAATCCATGTTGCCTCGGTTGTTCTGAGCGTTGTAGACAGAATGCAATTTAGTTCATCCTGCTTTATATTTTATTTAGGTCATAGCCGTGGGGTGAAAAAGAGAAAAACTGTTCTGACTGAAGTAACTGATTAAAAACATGTGGTCTCTAAAGTCAGATTAACTTCCATCTTCCAGCCTCAGAGGTTCTTTATTTGAGCAGCTGAAGATGGGTTTACTGTTCAGCCGGGTTGGTTCTGATGGACAGTGGTTTGTGTGGTTCCGCTCACTTCCAACTGAGGGCAGCAACACGGCTGAGAGCGATGGGCTCTCCTTCAGATGAAGACGCAGAGGAAGAAGCGGAGGATGGACATGAAGACCTGAGTGGAACCAGAAGAAGAACGAAGCCTTCAGGTGCAGCTTGTAACAACCTGATGTAGAGGCAGAACATCAGGAGCTGCTTCTCTGTGCTGCATTAAATACATTTCTGTTGAACACAGGAAGTGAGTGTGCAGGTGTGTAGTCAGTGTCACAGTCAGTTTCATTAATAAAACAACCTTTCACTGCCACTGAACTGCTCTGTAGGCTAAAGGCTGTGTGGTGCTCAGTGTCGTACATTCTGTCAATATATTAAATATATTATTAGATATTGATGTTGAAGAAATATCCTCGTTCAGTGTGAACAGACAGTTAGATTCTAGTCTAGTGCTGTAGAGGCACATATCTTTCATATTACTTCTCATTGTATTTCTATTTTATATGACAGAAGTGTATCACAGACACACCGGAAAAAAAAGGAAACGTAAAATAAAAATGTTGTTAAAATATATTTTCATGATTTAACGACACGGGCTGCAAACTTATGTTATAACATGGTTGTAATAACATGATATGTATGTATTAATAACGTGAAAATGTCTTGATATAACAAAAGAATAAAAATAATGATACAAAAATAAGAAAATTACAAAAGAATGTGATAGTTGTGTTTCCTTTTTTCCGGTGTTGCAGACATATAATATTTGTATTATAAATGTATATAGTTTTTTTTATATTTCCTTATAATTCTCTACACTGGCATTTCTATTCTAGCAGGATCAATACAGCATTTCTGACTCTGTTTATCTTTATTCCTTTCGTGGCTAAAGTTCCCATTTTTGGTTGGTTCCCTCAAACGTGCCTTGAATCCGGAGTTTCCCGGCGGCAGCGCGGAGAGGTAGGAGCCGTGGCAGCGCTGCTGTCACAAAGCTAACGCTGCTGTCACGAAGCTAACGCTAACGTCCATGACCCGCTGCAGCTTTGTCAACATGCTCCTCCGTGTTCATCCAGGCTGTGTGTCGACCGATCGTCGCTCCGTAGCTTCCTCTAAAGCCTGTTAACACTTTCAACATGGAGTGTTTGAACGAGCCCAGCTAGCCCAGCTAGCAGACTCTTTCTTCGACGTAGCTACAATCATTGGAGCAGCTAACCAGAACGAGTTGTTGTTAGCTAAAGCTGCCGAACATGGCGATTGTGTCTGGTTCCTGTGCCAGGGTGAACGGCTCCAGGAACGGGCCGTCGGTGTCAGCTACACCTTCTGGATCTGTGGGGCAGTCTCAGCCCATGATCGCGGTGTGGGAATGGCAGGATGACCTGGGGTACTGGCGGCCTTACAGCGGCCAAGTGAGCGCCTACATCGAGCGGTGTCTGGCTCCGCGGGGCCAGAGAGGAGGGGGACCCGGCTCAACGAGCATCTGCCTCGGACAATCAGACCCCAGCCTGTCGCCTTATCTCATCGACATACCGAGCCTGAAACAGTTCCGGCAGGACACAGGTGAGCCTCCGTCACATCATATCGTATTTAAATAATCAACGCTAATCGATCGTTTTTAATGTTGTGATTTGAATCCACACAGTCATCAGGCCAGGCTATCAGATGACGCTTAGCATTAGCTTCCAGTGCGCTGTTGTTTTGATGAGTGTTTACATAGCTGCTAGCTAAAGATTAGCCAAACAGCCGAGGGGAAGCTCCCGAGGTGACCGTGTGAGAGGCTCTTCTGTCCGCTGAGGCTAGCTAACGTGTCCGCGTGACCTCCACACAGTGTAGCATGTTGTGTAGCTGCTCTCAGTGTAGCATGTTGTGTAGCATGTTGTGTAGCTGCTCTCAGTGTAGCATGTTGTGTTAGTGCTCACAGTGTAGCATGTTGTGTTACTGCTCTCAGTGTAGCATGTTGTGTAGCTGCTCTCAGTGTAGCATGTTGTGTAGCTGCTCACAGTGTAGCATGTTGTGTTACTGCTCTCAGTGTAGCATGTTGTGTAGCTGCTCACAGTGTAGCATGTTGTGTAGCTGCTCACAGTGTAGCATGTTGTGTTAGTTCTCACAGTGTAGCATGTTGTGTAGCTGCTCACAGTGTAGCATGTTGTGTAGCTGCTCTCAGTGTAGCATGTTGTGTAGCTGCTCTCAGTGTAGCATGTTGTGTAGCTGCTCTCAGTGTAGCATGTTGTGTAGCTGCTCTCAGTGTAGCATGTTGTGTTACTGCTCTCAGTGTAGCATGTTGTGTTACTGCTCTCAGTGTAGCATGTTGTGTTAGTGCTCTCAGTGTAGCATGTTGTGTAGCTGCTCACAGTGTAGCATGTTGTGTTAGTGCTCAGTGTAGCATGTTGTGTTGCTGCTCTCAGTGTAGCATGTTGTGTTGCTGCTCTCAGTGTAGCATGTTGTGTAGCTGCTCACAGTGTAGCATGTTGTGTAGCTGCTCACAGTGTAGCATGTTGTGTAGCTGCTCTCAGTGTAGCATGTTGTGTTGCTGCTCTCAGTGTAGCATGTTGTGTTAGTGCTCAGTGTAGCATGTTGTGTTAGTGCTCAGTGTAGCATGTTGTGTTGCTGTTCTCAGTGTAGCATGTTGTGTTGCTGCTCTCAGTGTAGCATGTTGTGTTAGTGCTCAGTGTAGCATGTTGTGTTAGTGCTCAGTGTAGCATGTTGTGTTGCTGCTCTCAGTGTAGCATGTTGTGTTAGTGCTCAGTGTAGCATGTTGTGTTGCTGCTCTCAGTGTAGCATGTTGTGTTGCTGCTCTCAGTGTAGCATGTTGTGTTGCTGCTCTCAGTGTAGCATGTTGTGTTAGTGCTCAGTGTAGCATGTTGTGTTGCTGCTCTCAGTGTAGCATGTTGTGTTGCTGCTCTCAGTGTAGCATGTTGTGTTGCTGCTCTCATTGTAGCATGTTGTGTAGCTGCTCACAGTGTAGCATGTTGTGTTGCTGCTCTCAGTGTAGCATGTTGTGTTGCTGCTCTCAGTGTAGCATGTTGTGTTGCTGCTCTCATTGTAGCATGTTGTGTTGCTGCTCTCAGTGTAGCATGTTGTGTTAGTGCTCAGTGTAGCATGTTGTGTTAGTGCTCAGTGTAGCATGTTGTGTTGCTGCTCTCAGTGTAGCATGTTGTGTTGCTGCTCTCAGTGTAGCATGTTGTGTTAGTTCTCACAGTGTAGCATGTTGTGTTAGTGCTCAGTGTTGCATGTTGTGTAGCTGCTCACAGTGTAGCATGTTGTGTTAGTGCTCACAGTGTAGCATGTTGTGACACAGTTAGCTTAAACAGACACACAATGTTCATGAATGCTTGTCAGACGAAACCTTAAAACTTCAGTATTAACCTTTACTGACAAGCCAGCTGGATCAAAGCCAGCTGGATCAGAACCTTCTGGGTCACGGGTCACTGGACTCCAGGGTCCCACCTTGGGCAGTATTTCCCACCAGACAACTGGTTGTTGGTCCGGTGAAACTCAACACTCCTGTTTTTGATCATGAGTGATGATGACGTGGTGCCACCCCACCGTGACCATGAGCCAATCAAAACCGTCTATTGAAGCATATTCACCAAATGCCACTAGGGCCCAGTCTCACCAATAAAACCATCAATCATGAGACTTTAGTGGAAGCAGCTTCTGTTTTATTCTGATTGGTTAACTATCGTGTGTCTGTAGTGTGACAGAAAACAATGCTAATAACCCCGGAGCAGAGGGCCCGTCTATACCAGGCACTGGGACCCAGGTTATCCATATAGATGTTGGATGGTTTCAATGGTCCTTCAAATAATTAAAACAGAAGGGATTTTTTTTAATAATAATTAGAAGTTTGCTCTGACAGACAAAAATCTTGACATAATCCTGCTACGATGGAAGTCGTTGGTTCCAGTTAAGTGACGGGATTCGCTGGAAGTTGTGCACATAATGATTAACATAATGCATCATTAAAGTCTGGAGTCTTGAGCGAGACTGGAAGCTGACAGCACAGTAATGCGGCTGCAGACATAAAACAAACATAATAAAAGCAAATTATAGAATCACAAAATATCTACAAGTCATTTAGAAAACGTATGTTTGGGATTTGGGCTGAAAATGTGGATTTATTTTGACACACAGTGAAGCTTTAATTCAGTTTATTCATAGAAAGTCGTCTCTTTGACTTCCAGGAAAGACCCGGTCCGTTCGCCGCTCCCTGTTCGCCCAGTCCTCGGGCCTGGGCAGTGGTGTGTACTGGGAATGGGCCAACGATGAAGGAGGATGGACTCCATATGAGACTCGAACCTCCATCCTTCTGGAGCACAGCTACCAGGCCCGCCAGGGTACAGCAGACCTGGGTCCACACGGATACAACTACATCGTGGATCTCACATCTCTGGCGCAGGTCAACAAAGCGACGGGCTTCAGACGGCAGGTCCGGCGGCAGTGTAACCTCCCCTACCCGCTGGCCTCTGCCGGACCCCCGGCCATCCCGTCGGGCCCGGCCTGCTCCTGTCAGCAGTGTTTGAGCCACAGCAGCACGGGACCCATGCCCAGCCGCTCACGACACTCCTTCTCATCAGGCAGCCTGAACCGGCCCAGCCTCCAGGGGCCCGGACGGGCTGTAGCTGCTCACCCCACCTCTGTCTACTCCCCGTACCCCAGGAGACCCCTCTCAGTGGGGGGCATGTCCTGGGGCAGCCCCTGGCCTCCCCCGGCCTCTGGTAGTCAGCTGTCTGCTCCCCTGCTGACCAGTTCGTCCACTGCCAACGGGTTAAGGTTGGTATCTGAAGCTGTGTTGTGTTGTGATTGGTGTTGCTCCGTCCGTCCTGTCGTCCTCCACCCGCCCTGTTTCCTGTCCTCCTCCACCCTGACCCGTCCTGTTGAGCAGGAATGATGATAAACCTGCGTGTGCTGCAGCTCTCTGCTGTGACATGTTTGTTTTGGCTGCCTTCCTGCGACTCGTGTCGTCTGCTGCCTTCCTCTCGCCTCCTCGCGCCGCGCTGAACTGCTTTCAAAGACAAATTACTGACTTAAGTGCTGTAATGAATGTGTAGTTCACTTACAGCTTCTCAAGGCTCTAATTTTCTTCCACATTAACTTTCATTTAGTGTTTTCACAGCCACTGCAAATTAATAACAGGACAGTGAAAAGCTGGATGTGAACACACACTGTGGTGTGTGTGTGTGTCACTGCTCATCAGCACACACACATTTATATACCTGTTTGTTTCTCACCTGGTGGCTCAGTGTTTTATTTACAGCATTGTATGTAAAATACTCGGACACGCTGTCGCAGATTAACTCTCAATGATGTCTCGGGCTGCGATGATTCATTGATTAGTTGTCATTTGTTCCTAAATTAATGACAGTGAATCATTTTGAGCAATTTTTAAGAAAGAAAAGTCTAAATTCTCTGTTGTCAGTTTGTTAAACGTGAATGTTTTCTGGTTTCTTCCCTCGGTGACGGTCAGCTGAAGATCTTTCAGGACGTCAACACTTATTTACCATTTTATAGACTGAACAACTAATCGAATAATCAAGAAAATAATATACAGATTTATCCTCAGAGAAGATAATTAGTTTCAGCTCTTTTCGCAGCACAGTTTTCATTTTCACTGGAACAAACAGTTTGATACAGCTGATGTCACATCATCAGGATGTAAACCAGCAGGTTTCAGAACATCTGGAGAAGATTTGATAATGTTTTTACAGGTATTTCTTAACGTTGTGGTGAGTTAAGCAGCACGAGCTCCTGACAGTTACTGTAGTCCTTCATTAATCTGTTGATTATTATCTCGATGAGTCGATCAGAGTTTCGTCCTCAACACAAAGATCTTCAGTTTACTGTCACAGAGACCAGAACGTGTTCACATTGACAAGCTGACTGCAGAGAATTAAGACATTGAATTCTTACTCAAACTGATTAATTGATTATGGAAATAGTTTCCGATTGATTCAATAGCTGAGAACTAATCGATTGTTGCAGCGGTGGTTCAGGTTTGGTGCTCAAACACGCCGTCGGTGAGTTCATTAATCAGCTGACAGTAATGCAAACAGTTATTTTGATAATTGATTAAACATTGAACAGATTTGCATTTTAAATCAGAAGACTTTTAGTTTTATTCAGTGTTTTGCACTTTGAGCTCTGAGACGGTCTGGTGAGCACTTTATACTGATCGACTGTTGATCAAATCGTCGGCTGTAAACTGGACTTTTGTTCAGAGCTTTGATAACGGCTCATCTTTCACTGGAAGCTTTGACGTCTTCACAGTGAGCTGATCTGTGAGCTCGTGTTCGTCGGTGTGTTGGTGCTCCTCAGTGGTTCAGTCTGACGGGGTCAGTTTCCAGCTAATTAAATAAATGTGATTAGATGGTTGCAGTTGGTTGACAGGCAGGTTTCTGTTGCCAGAGTGGCTCCTAATGTCCCCTTAGTGAAATGTTTTAATCTGTGAAGTGGAAACTCTTTGTCTTCCTGCTCGGCTCGTCGTCCCTGTTTCCACTGACTGACGGTCTGTCTTTGTTTCCTGTCCTGCAGCGTTCCTTCCATCTCTGTGCAGCTGAACGGATCCACCAGTGTGAGCTCTGCCCTGGCAGGTAAACGGGTCACTAACCATCCATCCTGAGCGCTGGGCCTGCTCGGCGCCGGCCTCTGAGCCGGCTGCAGGTTTCATTCACTGTGATGTTGACGTGCCTCTTTCTCCTCTGCTTTGGTCTTGTGAGTGTCGGTCTGTTCAGGAACAGAAAGCCACAAAAAGAACACAACACAAACCTGAAACCTTTTTGTGGTTCAAACCACCGGGGAGAGTTCATCTAACGAGAAACGAGGTGATCTCTGTTTGTTACAGCAGCAAACATGACAACAGGCTCGTTTGTCCCCAGAGTCCTCGTGCTGGACAGAGAATTAGTGTTGCGATGTAAAAACAAAATTAACTCCAGATTTCAGTCTTCAGAATATATCAGTGGTGTAACTAAGTGATGCTACTGGTGATGATCCAGCAGCGTGTCGTGATGAGATTATTGTGTGATAAATGTTCAAACATTCGGTCCAGATTATCTCAGAGAGACATCATCCTTCAGGTCACTCCGTACAGACTCACACGGAAGGTTTTACAGTTCATGTCATTTTCATTTTCTTGATAAATGTCATTTAAAAACTTCTATTAAATTAGTTTAATTTTCCTGGAGCTGACCGTCATCCTGTTAGTGATTCACTTTCACTGGATCGGGTTGAAACTTGTCCTGAATATCAAAGATCATTTACAGCATGGATCCATTTAAGTTCACAGTCTGCAAATTAATAACAACAAATATGTATTTTATTTTGAAACATGAATATCTAATATGTTAGTTATTGTGTGTATTAATGTAGTTCAGTCACGTCTATGTTTGAGTTTCTCGGTCCTGCAGTGAAACACTTCTTATTAAAGCTTCAGAGCTGAAAACACGCTGACTCCCTGATTTTCACTGGAGATTTTCCCAAGAAGGATTATTTAGAATAAAAATAAAAAGCATGTTCTCGGTGCGCTCAGCTCGAACACGGTAAACTCTCAGAGAGAAAGAGGCACCGGACCCGAGCGACACTTTCACAGCCTGTAACGGTGAAGTCAGACTGATGTTTCAACACTTCTGTGTCGTCTGACGCTGATGGAGACGCAGCGGTGTTCAGGTGTTCGTGTGAACGCACAGTTACAGGCTGTAAATGTGACATGATCCCCTTTGAAAGAATCATTTAGTTTCCTTGAAGGTAGATGTTTGAACTGTAAATGATCTTGAGGGATTCTTGGACGTTCAGGACGAATTTCAACCCAGTCCAGTGAAAACAAAGACGCTGGTGAGGCTGAGAACTCGCAGACGATCACCAACATGATGATGTTGAGCTCTGAGGTCCAAACTTCAACAACTCAGAACATATTTGGAGCCCAGCTGTAGGATTTTACAAGGTTCAATGATTTTTTTACAGGAAAATGTGGTTGGTGTGGAACGACCCTGACCCGAGGCTGTGAGACAGTTTCACACATCTCAGCTTCAAATCCTCGACTTCGTGCATCAATGTGTATTTTCACATTTTCCACTTATAACAACCTTCCTGAACCTTTATTATTTATTCTTTGTAGCTTTTATCAGCTCGGCCTCAAAGACGTTCACATCCGTCTCAATGAAATGAAAATCATTCAGCAGAACACAAAATCAAATCTGTCTTGAAATAAGAAGAATCTGCTCTCGCTCAGCTCGCTACAGTCGACGTAAAGCCAAATCATTTCTGTCGTCTCGTCACGTTTGAATATGAATCAGATCTGACAGAAACTTCAGTCCGATTCTGGAGAATTTTCCGCCCGGCTAAGTCCTGATGATGTGGTGCTGTTGAACACACTGATCCAGAGTCTGTGTATCTATCAGGCACGTCTTTTTTTAAAGGTTCATTTTATGTGAAGCGGGAGAAAAGAACTGAGGTCAAACTGGACCTAAAGCTTCTGAGTTAATGATTTTAAAAGCACTGATTGAATTTGAGGATTTCACATTAACGACAGTCTCGTTTTTAACTCAGTCCTGTGATGCTGAACATCATCAGGCAGCGTTATAATATTCATAACAGCATTTTAAAAATTAACATGCAAAGTGAGCGCTGGTGTTTCTTCACTTCTGAACTGATAACCGCTCCTGGGCTGTGATTGGTCGACTGAATCAATACAATCATCACGAGGAAGCTGAAGCAGCAGAAGCTCATTACTGAGAAGCAGCGTAGCACGACTGTGGTGAATGGTTCACACTGAAGGTCACTCCTGTGGAGTTTCTCTAAATGCACAGAGTTAATGATCGTTAGTGGTGATCAGCTCTGTCGCTGCTCAGCTGTGAGAACACAGTGAATACTGCCGACTGCAGTGACGGAGGAGGAAGTTTAAAACACAGTAATGTAGCTGCGCTTCCTGTTCTCACACTGGAAGATGATAAGGCTGGAAGTGGAAACGATGTGCGGTTTCAGCTAAACGTCATTAAAAAAAAAACTAGTGACTTCAGTTCTCCGCTCTGATGGGATGAAGCCGGATGCTACAACATGGGTTAAAGGGGCAGTCTGTAAATTATGTCTATAATTTAAGTATAAAACATGTAAAAATTAAACTTACATTCTGAACAGAGTGTGAAGAAACGACAGTGATGATGTCAAAGACGTCTGTGTTCTGTGTTGCTACTGAAGTCAGCATGCTAGCCAGCTAGCCCCTGCCCGTCCTGTCTCCTAACACCACTGTGTAGCGCTCCGGGTGGCTAACTGGACCGCTCAGCACCACGGCTTACTAAACCAAGACAGAAACAAAGAGCAGCAGCTGTCAGTTACTCTGTTTCTACTGATTTAAATGTCTTAAAGTTATCTGAATAGTTATCCTACCGTCATCAGATTATAGTTAATCTAATAATACTCAGACATGTTTGTTGCGTGTATTTCTGAACCAAACTGTGGTTTTTGTAAAATATTTAGAGTAGATCAGCGCTGCTGAATGGACCCGCGGGCCCACAGTGGTCCGCTCTCAGGCTCAGCTTTACCCTGCAGGTATTTCTAGTGACAAAAATAAATTAAATTAGATTAAATTAATATAATATGTTCATGCTGTTTTGTGAAGTCAAAATGCTATTTTAATGTGCAGGATCCTGAATTATGAATCATTCTTCATGATGTAAAGATGGCGGCAGAGCGACACGTTGTGCAGGAAGTCTTTTGGATCCTGGTTCTGTTTGCATCTTGATAATAGAGAACAGGTTTCAGGGCTCGATCGTGCTGAATGTGCGCTGTGGTCTTCATCCCGATCGGTCTGATTAGCATCTTCTGGGCTGCGTCAGGTCTCTGATAACAGCCAGTGGGCTCATGAGGTGGATGCTGACCGCTTCAGTCGTCACTCAGATGAACTGACGCTGATGGTTTAATTGAAAGTACTTGATGTCTGTTGTGTGAATGAGGGACAATCTGCTGCTACATTTCTCATACCTTTGATTTGTTCCTTTCTGCTCCTGCATATCTCCACTTGCTCTCAACCCTCACCTGCTCCACTCTGCCCCGCCCCGTCCCGCCTCCACCCCACCCCACCCTCCCCCGCTCCAGGCATGGCCTCCATTTTGATGTCAGCAGTGGGACTCGGCGTGCACTTCACCTCTGCCCCCCTCCCTCAGCAGCAGCAGCAGCAGCAGCAGCAGCAGCTTCAGCAGCTCCACCAGCAGCAGCATCCTGCTCCCTTCTCTCTTCCTCCTCCTCTCCTCCCCCCCGCCAGCAGGCCCAGCAAGCCCCCCACCTCCACCTCCACCAGCAGCAGCAGCAGCAGTTCAGTTAGGAGAGCAAAGAGGCAGCACAGGAGAGGTAGCTACCACGCCACCGGCCCTTCCTCCACCTCTGTTTCTCCATCACAGGCTTGAGGAGCATTTCATCCTGCATCAGCTCACCGTCACCTGTCCTCATGTGTTCTCACACGGCTGAAGAACGTGCTGCTGAGAGAAGTGTGACTCTAGAATCAGACCAGCTTTTCTGCTGCTACCTGCTCCACTTTCATTCCACTGCTTGTCGTCAGTATCGGCTGCTCTCACCACCATGACGTCTGCATCCACCTCCATTTATCTGTCAGCTCTCAGCGACGCCACACTCTTTACGGTCTTTTAGGTTCTCCCCGGCCATCTTTTGCTCGCTGTAAGTCCAAATAATGTAATGACGAGATCCAACCACACGTGTGTACAGATGAGTAACAAAGTGAAGGAAAACTGGAGGAACTTGACAAACACAGATGGTTCTTCTCAGCATACGAGGCCTCTCTGAAAGTTTCAGGGTTAGATTTGCTCAAACATCAGTGATCTGCAGCTACTGCTGCCGCATGATCTATTAGTCATTAGACGGGAGACTAATCTGCAGCTATTTTGATAATCGAGTGGTCGTTTTAGCGGAAAAGTTAACCCAGTCAGCCGGAGCGTGTAAATAACATCAGCTGATTGAACGTTTAGCTTCATTTTATTGCTGCTTCTTCTTTTCTTTTGCTTCTCCACCACCATGACTCACCTTCCTCCGCTCTCATTGTCTGCCTCCTTGTCACAACCTCCTTCACACTCATTCAGTGGAAACGTGTCGTGTAGTAAACTCAAAAAGACAAAATAAAGATTTTAGTTTCCTCAACAGACTCGACACTCACATTGGTGTATATGACACAGTATAGTGTGTGTGTGTTTGTGTGTGTGTGTGTATCCATCAGTCACGGTTCATCCTGCCATCGTCAGTCACTTTGTCTCTGTGGATTCATGGTTTTCATCCTGTGCTCATTTCTTTGTTGTAGGATGTGTTGACGAGCAGCAGGAATCCAAAGCTTTTGTGTCGAATGTCTGAAATTCTGCATTGAGATTGTGAATCATCTCATCTCGGCTCCGACTCATCTTTTGTTGGACTGTGTTTTAGTGTCTGGCCGGTCTCAGCTCGCTCGTCACCGTGTGTTGTCTCTTTTTATCTCCGTGTTAGCGTCGGCTCAGAGACCTGAGGAGGTGATCCAGCGCTACATGGAGGTGGTGGCCGGAGTACCAGACGAGGTAAATGTTTAATGGTCGGGGGGTTTTGTTTTTTCTCTCAGACATCACAGACAGAAACTAAAAAAAAAAGGTTGTCTGAGGTCTTTGTGCAGCAGATATGTCCCAGTTTTTAAGGGTCAGTTGTGAGACTCTCGAACACAGAGTTCATTCTTTTATTTAGTGAATGTGACACTAATCGTGTTCTCCCTGCTTCCCCCTCAGGACTGCATCATCTGCATGGATCAGCTGTCCAATCCGTCCGGCTACGAGACGGCGTCCTCGGAGGAGGGAGGACAGAGCACCCTGCCAGACACTGTGGGGAAGTTCATCAAGTGTGGACATACCCTGCACATGCTCTGCATGCTGGCCATGTACAACAACGGGACAAAGGTGCGATCACACTGCATGTCAACGGTTGTGGTTCATTATGTGGACAGATTGTTGGACTGGTCCTTTAACACGTGGCTGCTCTAATGTTTGATTTTATTGTGGGAGAATTTATTGAAGTTGTTGTTTCCAAACTGAAAACTGATAACTGCATCATGTGCCGTTCGTACGAGCATCAGAGGAGCAGTGACTCTGTGGGAGGGAAACACCAAACTAAAGTCTCATCAGCGGCTCGATCGATGAATATCCGATCAGCTCTACCTGGTTTGTATTGATCTCTCCCTGTTTGTGTCTCCTGCTCAGGACGGCAGTCTGCAGTGCCCCTCGTGTAAGACAATCTACGGAGAGAAGACCGGCACGCAGCCGAAAGGCAAGATGGAGATTTACAGCATCGCCCAGTCGCTGCCGGGTCACCCGGACTGTGGCACCATCCAGATCATCTACAGCATCCCACCTGGACTACAGGTACGCCTGCAACACCAGCCAGCGCTGGTCCTTCAAGGATTTTAAATTGTTTAGATAACACCGATCAAGACAGCGAGGTGAAGCCCAGCTGACCCCAACAGCAACTTATCAAAGTAGTAATTATTACCTGAACATGTAGGTGAGCCGTGTCGCCTCACTGAGGGTTTAATTGGGGTGTTCAGCTCCTCCTGCGCCGGCTGCAGCCGCGCTAATTATAGACTATCAGACACGATCCACTCCTCAGCCGTTAGAAATATTTTGACCTTTTGGCTCGCAGCATAACAGAAATAGACACAGCGGAGCCTCAGCGTCAGTGGAACGTATGAAAATATAATGAATATCTTCAATTCTGAAGCTTTACATTTCCATCTAAATGAGCTTTTAATTCCTCCACAGTGGTTTTCTC
This sequence comes from Sparus aurata, assembly GCF_900880675.1. Lineage (NCBI taxonomy): Eukaryota > Metazoa > Chordata > Actinopteri > Spariformes > Sparidae > Sparus > Sparus aurata. The sequence continues at coordinate 34,601,611 of NC_044199.1, read as the reverse complement.
TTTTCTTCTCATTGTGTTCGAAAAACAGACATTTCAAAGTCACACAGCTAGCTTAGCATTAGCCTGCAGCGTCACTTCCAGGCAATTAGCCGGCTGACTGGTACCGGAGGAAACCAGTCGGAAAGGTTTCCTTTAAAAGGTCTCCTTCCAGGAGCAAGTGTTGGAGAACACACCTTCATCTCATAATGAGGTTCATCTTATATTCGGGCCAGTCTGGAAACTTTGAAATTGGTTTGAAAGTGAGAATATGAACATCACTAATGACCGGAGGAGAACCTGCCGTCTGGACCGAAGCCCGTCTGTAACAGACTGATGTCCCGGTGTCGTCCTCCTCTGTTCCTCTGGGAAAACTCTTATATCAGAGAAACTGCTTTATGTGTCTTTAGTTTAAGAGAACTGAATCAGATTTCTATTGAGCTGTTATTCTCACTGCACATGTTATAAGATGATTTGATTGTTCTCTGATATTAAACTTTCTGTGTTTCCATTCATCAGGGTCCAGAACATCCGAACCCCGGACAGCCGTTCACCTGCAGAGGCTTCCCTCGCTTCTGCTTCCTACCGGACAACGACAAAGGCAGGAAGGTAAAGAAACACCAGATATCAGCATCTGCACGTTACTGTCGGTCCAAATGATCAGTACATCTGCAGAGACCGACCTGACCCATCAGGGACTGTGAACACAGGACGCTCCATCGGGACCGTTTCCCTCTGATTGAATAATAAAGTTGTGTTGTTTCCACGGTGGGTTAGCGGCTCGTCTGCTGCTCGCTGGCGACTGCAGCTGCACGCTCGAGCCTCTATAAATAATCTCTGGTGTAATTCACTGATGGAAAATAGGATTAAATTATTCCAGTTGTAGTTTCTGTGCTTCAGTCCCGCGGTGTGATGTTCCCTGTAGAACACGGATTAGAGATCGGACACACAGCCTGGCCCGCAGCGCAGGAGCCTTTCAGTACTTAGAACAGAACCAGAACCGTGTTCAGAAACAGTGTTTGTTTCTGCTAATGAGGAGCCAGTCGGATTAACTCGAGGGACATTTCTAAAAAGACGAGGTGACGTTGACATTAACCCTCTGGGGTATAATTGGCTGTTTTTGACTACTTTTGATTTTGACATTATATTTCACCTTAAAAACTATTTACCTTGCCTTGTTTGGTGTCATTATTTTCGGCACAACCTCACATGTGTGATTGTACAGTTATTTTTTTCATTTTGACACACTGTATTAACACAATGGACCTAAAATCACAAAAAAACATAAAATCCGAGGAGAAAAAGTTAGATTTTATACTGTGAAAACCACAAATATGTTTAACAAACCATTTTTATTACTTAGAATGCAAATACAGATTATTATTTGCTAAAATTGTGCATAAGGTTTTGAAATTTACAAATTTATATGTGTAACTATTTACATTTAAATGCAGGCGATGCCTCAGGCTCCTCAGCTCTCCTGCCTGCTCCACATTCAGCTTCTCCTCGTTGTTTTGACTCACAACACAAAAAAACGACTCCACTAAACACAACAGAACACACTAACTTTACACTCCAAACACGCTAAATGTCACAAAACTCACCATCTCTATCGTTGTCTCTGTCTCCGTCACTGTCGCTGTCACTCCTTCGCCGCCGTCCCTCCCACAGCTTCCCCTGTTCCTCAGCAACCAAATCACGTGGTTTGCCATATAATTTTGTGATTGGTTGGTGTGGTGCCTTTTTCCACCAATAGGAACGTGTTTTTTTGCTTGCAAACACTTCCTGCTTGCGGACACTTTCGTGAGAAAAGCCCATTTTACTGTTTCTTCCTGGAACAAACGCGCAGCAAAAATGACGGTAATGTTCGCAAAAGAGCGCGGCAGACGTTATTTATTGTAACTCCGGTTTTCCTTGGCCTATTAACACAATTTAAAAACTGGTATACAGTTTGAAGGCTGCTCCAACACATCAAGTTGTAACGGAGACTCACTCAGGCTCCATCTCGCTGCTATGTCATCTTAAATCAGTCATGTGATTTGATCCAGATAATATCCAGAAAAACCAAACGTCAGTTTACTCAAAGTCCTCTGAGGCAGTTTTCACCATCCAGCCGCCATCTTGGAAAAGACCCTGGCCCCTTTCTAAATGAATGTGAAGAGACCCTTTAATTACATTTTCTATGGTCACCAGCAGCTGTTGCCACGGAAACATTGCTGACAGTTTGGCTATGAAATGGTGGAAAATGTCTGTTGCCGTTAAAAACCCAGAGATGTTCGATATAAACCGTGTAAGACAAAGAAAGGCAACAGAAGTAGTTTGTGAACTGAATCATTCACACAGTTGTTCCGTTTTAAAGAATATTCTCAGACGTCCTGTTGGACTTTGTCTCCTCGTCTCTCCGTCTCAAAGGTCCTGGAGCTGCTGAAGGTGGCGTGGATGCGGCGCCTCATCTTCACAGTGGGAACGTCGAGCACCACCGGCGAGCCCGACACGGTGGTGTGGAACGGCATCCACCACAAAACAGAGATGATGTCCAACCTGTCAGGCCACGGCTACCCCGACCCAAACTACCTGGACAATGTTCTGTCTGAGCTGGCCTCTCAGGGCGTGACAGAGGACTGCCTCAAACCTCCGGGTGGCGGCGGCGGCGGCGGCGGCGGCAGCAGCAGCTAGGTCACAGCTCCGAGCTTCACACTCTCCCTCCCGCTGCTAAGCCAACCCTTCAGAGTCCACCTGAGCATCCAGGTGGACCTCGTGCACCCTCTGTTTGTTAGTCAGTTCATGTCAGCGTCCGAGCGAAGGGGGAAGTGAGCGGGACGGAGGTGTGGAAGCGTCCAGGAGCTCTGCTACATTCCTGCTCATCACATATTCCAGGAGACAAACTCAGAAACACTGAGCCTCTTTCTCATCCTGGAGATTGTGCTTCTGTTTTATTTTTGTTTTATTTTCCATCAGGAGCCTCATCTGTGTCCCCGAGTCCAGCTCCCACGAAACGGGCTGCTCTCACCGGGGATGAAAATCTCATTAAGCACTTTAGTTCTGACGGTGCATTTAGCTGACGAGATGGTGAAGGGCAGGTAACTTGTTTTCAAATTGGGAGGTTATGCAATTAAAGTGTTTCTGCTGAAAAGCTTTGTGTTGGGCACAAAGACACACTGAAACTTCTTGTAGCAAAGTGAGAATATATTAGCCTATCTGATGAGACGAGGCAATACTGACCTGATGTACATAAACATGAAACAAACAGTGATGTAAAAAAAAAAAAAAGAAGAAGCTGGTCGTGTCCGTCGGGAGAGTAAAGTTGTCTTTTGTAACATTTATCACTAATTTGATCATCTTACTGACGTCTAATGCACTCCTCACAGTTTCATTTCTCATGTCGACTCTGCAGCGACTCGTCTGCAGGCGCCGTTTGTCACTTAATGTTTCTGTTGCCGTGTGAGAGGACGAGGAGGCATCACTTCCTTTTGTCCCAACAGACGATGAACATCGCTGAGATTAAAGAAAAAAAAAGAACATTTTACAGTGTGACAATCAAGGTCATCGAACTCGTCTTGATTAAACAAGACACGTGGAGCCGCGGCGAGCGCGTTAACGCTCCCGCCGGCTGCAGCCTCACCTCCTGTATCCACATGCATTATTCTGCTCACAGTACTGCAGTACAGTCGCTCAACCGACTCGTGTATACAAGCAAAACTGGAAAAAAAAAAAAGTCTGCAATAAAGAAATACAGCAACTGAACCCGACTCTGTCCTCTGTTGGTGTTGGTGCAGTGGCGCTTCAGTCCGGATCATGAGATGCTCTTTAGATGAGCGGGAACGTTGTGGAGTTAAAACCTCCGGCTGCTCCTCTCACAATGACCTCGTGTTGCTGTGCTGTTGTTCGGTCGTTCTGAGCTAATGGCTCTCACTAAACGTCTGCCTGTAGCTTTTTAGATTAGCCGTCGTCTGGTTGGGAGTGCTGCGACCTCCAGAGAGGATTAAAACATTAGATTTGAAAAAGTCTGTGATTACACTGAAGGGAAGAAACGAGGCAACGTGAGGACATAGTTCTGATTCTTGCTTCAGCTGAGAGGTGGAACCTGAACACCCTGAACACAAACCATGATATAAAGTTTAATATTCTAAAAATAACAACGATACTTAAACTGCTCCAGTCAGAGTCAGTTCAGAAGTTCTCAGTTGAAATTTCAAGCATTTGAGGTGCACAGAGCCAAAATCTTACAAAAAACGTGTGGAACTGAAACAAAATGATCTCAAAGTCCCCCAGTGAGAGTCTGAGAGGAGGAGATAAGAATGTGGCAGTGCTTCAGGTTTTAAATTATATATCCTCATAAGAATAAAATCAGAGTAGAAATATGTTCAGTCAGAAGGATTCAGGGATAAAATGTCCAAATTATTAAAAAAAAAGCGAAGCGTGCGTTAATAAACTGCTTTAAAGCTGCACTGGACCTGATCAGAACATTAGAATGAAACAGCTCCCAGGTCAGTCCTTCTTCCTCTCTGTCTTCTAAGCCCCTCCCACAGGCTTGTAACCGCGGTAACAGCCAGATAACCAAGATGGCGCATTCAAAATAACAACAAAATAAGCCCTGATTGTTCTATTTCTGTCCAATACAACTAAATTACAGTGACGAGTGCCTCCTGCAGATCACTGTAGATATCCAGAGTAACAATCAATATTCCTCACATCGCTGTAGACGAGTCACCAGGTGATCATTCAGGTGATCATCATCACCATGTTGCCTTTCTGAAGCATGAGGAACGTTATTTCTCTGAACCAGTTCAACCACTTCAGAGCTCCTGAACACAAACTAACGTTATAACGGCTCGGTCACTTAAAGACACTTTTGCTAACAAGTAGCCATAAAGACAAAACTAAAGACAGGAGTTAGCATACAAGCTAACAAGCTAGATTTAGCAACAAGCTACGTAGCTCCACTGAAACATCGTACATGATGAGCTATTGTGACTATTACTGTAACCGTGCCATCTTAGCCTTGTGGTTAAAACACAGAATGAAACATATCCAGCAGGTGTTCTTACCTGTCCAGCAGAAAAGTCCTGACAGATCCTGCAGCTGCTCCACCTCTGACATGACGCCCTGATATTTATCACTGTTTTCTCTCTGGCTCGGTCCAGTTCTTTGTTTTTACACTGCTGTTCTCTGTTAATCTTATTTCTTCTCTGTGACGTGGGCGATGGTGGGGCGTGTTTCTGCTCTGTTGTTGTTGTCTGTTCTCCACCATTGTTTGCAATTTGACCTTGAACATATCTGACCAGGTGAGAGCAGACACTGCACCTGAGCTATCAGTGTTCAGCAGGTGAGAGTTCAGATGCAGCTGCTGTGACGTCTTCACAGACATGATGGAAGGTTCTGGTGAGATTTCATCAAACACACGTCAGGACGACAGTAAATCTGTTTTTTGGTAAGATTCAGGCTTTGTGTCCCTTCATGGTTCAGATCTACGTGGCGGTACTGACAGGAACACACCTGAGAACCCGTCCTGCACCACAACCCAATGATACATGTACGATACTTTAATAACTGGTTCTGATTGGGGGATGACTGGACCAGAGAACTTCTGACTGGTGTGAAGGATCCATTAAACCATGATTATTTCACCACCATCATGTTTAAACTTCACACAGGTGAGCACACGAGCAGAACACACCTGGACCTAATAATCAGCTGGATCTCTGAGCCCGGTCTCTGTTTCACAGGCTGGAGGTTCTCCAACATCGGATCCCTCCATGATGATGAAAGAACGCCTGTTCACTGGAGGCCGACACTGAAATAGATTTCTTTATTTTACAAGGTTATAAAGTTTAACAACATGATAAACTAAAGGTGAATAAAGACGCAGCACTCATGAGTTAAACCATTTAAACTGTTTGACAGCCTGTGAAGTGATACGACAGACGACATCATCAGAAACGAGGTCAGACGAAGTGAAAGTGCAAGGCAACACATTTTATTTCAAAGGCCTAATTGGCGTTAAGGTACAGCATATTAAATATGGTTAGTCCAGACAGTCATCGCAGAATAACATACCATTCTTTCTTTACGTGATACATTCAGGCCGACTCATAATGATATCTTACATGTTGTTAATGAGACACAAAGAGGCTGTTTGCTGAAGGTCTTGTGTCTCCTGACAGGTGAGCAGAGCCTCCACCTGTCAGGGAAACTTACAGTCTATTTTAATTTCTGATGGCTTCCCGTCGCCACGACGACACCCAATTAAGACACTTCATCGCTGCTGATTAACGTGAGCTCAGCGGTTACCTGTGGTTACTGAGAGACTAGTAGCATCTGTGTTAGTGTTGTGATGGATCCCGCAGGAGCCGAATAACAGAATAATGTATTTTACATCCCTGCACATAATGTTATATTTCAATAAATATAATAAATAAAAAGTACAAATATCTGAATATTATGGAACCAGGTGGTTATCAAAGACATTGTTTTTGTCAGTAATACATTGCTGAATCTGACAGCGTGACTCTGTGGATGGACACGGGCAGAAACACGGCTGCAGAAAGTCTTCAGCTGCGTAGAAAAACAATATTTCTGTCATGACGGGAACAAAAAGTGACAGCTGTCCTGCCGGCGTGGCGTGGAGGCAGCAGACAGACAACGAGCTTCTGCCCTGCGACCATTTGATCCTCATACATTCTGTTGTTCTCAACACTCAGGACGTCATTCACACCTTCAGCTCTCTGTTCTCAGTCTGTTCAGTCGTAGCACTCTGACAAAGTGTTAGTGTCGCGTGTGGAAGAGTCGTGAAAATCTCTGTGACAAACTCCTCCGTCGTCCCTTTGCTGCAGTCCAGCGTCGTCCTTCAGTAATTGACTTTCCCTGGAACCTGCACATTCACTCCGCTGTAGTCCACCATGTACATGGGCCACTGCTGCAGGCACACAGACAATGAGAGAGCAAAGTCAGTCATAATGGGCCAGGAAATGTTTTCATTAGCACAAAGAGGTTGTTGACCTTCCCTCAAAACACAGCTTGACTGCGAGGCTTCAGTACTTTACTGAAACTCACAGTGATGTGTTCAGGAGCAGATCTGGCTCCAAGAACTGAAACTATGATATTTTAAAGTGAGTTTCTGATCAGAGATGCTCCTGTCTTTCTATCATTACACATTTTAAGAGGAGCATCACTGAATCTGGAGTTATTCTATCATTTCTTTTTGTTAACAAATCCCACAAAACACCAAAACCAACAATGTGTTTCTGTCACAGCTCTCGGACTTCCTGCCTGTCTGCAGCCCTCTGGTTCCTGCTGAAGGGACAGTTCTCCCTAAAATTAAAAATACATATTATTCCTCTTGAGGCTCATCTACGCTCCCTTTATGTAGAGAATAAGATACACAACAAGAACAAACATGGCGGCAGTGGGACAGGTTCTTGTGTTCAGAAGTCCTGTAGACGGAGGATTCTCTTCACTAATATTTCCAACGAGAGAAACTGATGAAGAACATCGTGTCCAGTTCTTCTGGATGTCCACCACTGTTCATCGTGTCCTGTGGGGATCTCACTCGAGCTATTGGCTCCGCCCACCCTTATGATTTCAGGCGGTACTGATCTGCTTAGTCGAATTCATAAACTGTCAGAAAACGTGCAGAGAGACGGATGAAGTGGATGCAAAGAACGATACGCATCTAGAAGAAGAAGCCTCGTCCTGCAGGGTCATTTGTCGGCCTGCCTTCTCTCCAAGATAATAGAACCTCAACAGTAACGCCCCTGCAGACATCATGACCCGGTCACACAGAACTTCTTTTTTCTCAGACAGAAGCAGGCATCTTCTCACAGACCAGAGACGAGCTAACTAAGCCAGCTAATGTTCCAGCTCAGACGAGGAGGACGCCATTATTGTTTACATCCCTCACTGTCACAAGCTCGAGCGCATCGTCACCGAGTCAGTGCAGGCTCGGTTCTGACACCCCTGGTCCAGATGGATCAGCGCTACTGAGAGGAATCATTTGTATTTATGATTTTCGGGTGAATGTTCCCTTCAAACACAATGAAAACACGTGTGAGATGATGTCACTGTTAGCTCTGACCCTCCTCCTCTCAAACCTCCAGACTTACCATCACTGGAATCTGATTGGTTGATATGCCCAGGTCTGAGGAGGCGGGGACTCGGCTGCTCTCCTGGACTCTCTTGCGCTTTCGTCGATTGGTGGAGGCGTTTGTTCCTACTGGAGACACGAAGCGAACGTTTTTCTACTGTGGTTGTACTTGATGACACACAGCTCTACTGCATCAGACAGGAGGAGCTCACACTCACCTGTGTTACACGCTTGGCTACAGATTTCTGCAAAAGGTCTGTGAGGGAGAGAAAGTGTGTTGTTTTTATTTTACATAAAGAACAATGGGATAATAATTCACACAGAGTGATGTGTTCAGGCTCATTTCTTCATGATCTGAGTCTCTGCCTCCATTCTTTCATCACAGCTTAACGGCTCCGACGTCAAAATATTGTTCACTACTTCACATTATTTACGTTCTCTGCAGAGGGAGATTTATTCTGTGACATCTCAGAGGCTGAATTTAAATCCAAAGCATAAATAAACCATAATGAGCTTAACTACCAAGAGGCTAAACCCTCGATTCCCGGTGGAAAATACAGCGCGGTGACAGCCAACAGGCTGCTGAATATTCAGGTGTCTGCACTCACTGGAGCTGGCTCTTGACGCTGAATGTTACTTCGTCGGCGACTTGCAGGATTTTCTCCAGGCACACGATGTCGTAGGAGTTTGGGTTCCTGAAGGGGATCTCGTCTGGAAGGCCACTAACCTCGATGGACTCTGGACTGCCTCGGATCAGTTTGTAGGGGACGACGGCGGAGCGGTCCAATCCCAGAGCCTCGCCTGAACACACCGTCACACACACACACACACACACACACACACACACAGCAGGACAGACGTTAAGCTTTTTGATCAGCTGCAGAGACGCTAACAGTACGACAGATGCTGCTTGTTTTCCATCAGCTCGACTATAAAAGACTGTTAAATACATACAAACACTCACACACGGTAAACAAAGTGTGAATTTGCGACTGATGAAACATTAAAAGGTTCAGAAAGTGTTAGAAAGTCTGTGTTTCAGTTTAACTTCAACATATTCGTGTAGGAAACAGCAAGTGAGGGATATATATGTATGAAATGAGTTCTGAAATGTGGTACTGCTCACGTATTTGTATTTATTAATGTTCACTGAGTTAATTCAATGAGCCAAACAGAAGCTAATTAATGTGAGTGACAGCAGGCTGAAGGACAATGATGCAGATGTTAAGTCACATTAGATGCTGATGTTTAGGGCCGAACTAACGATGCCAGAACAGAACCACAGAACAGAAAGTGTTGAATCTATTCACCGTATTTCTTGTTGAACAGTTCCTTGACCTGCTCTCGGAGGACCACCTTCTCCCCCATGCGGTTGATGTCGTCCTCGTCTGTCAGGTGAGAGAGAATCCGTTAACGACAGCTTTTCAAAATAAAGTTCCTGATGAATGTGGGACAGATCGTCTTGTACTCACCACTGATGGAGGCGTAGGCCTTCTTTAGTAAAGTGACACGTCGAGGTGCTGACAGAAATGTTGAATCAGATATTAATGTTAATATTACATTAATATCAGGTGTCTGTGCTGCATTCAAGTTATTTAATCAGATTTAAGAATAAAGAAATTAAATTCTGTTCTCACCTGGTTTTGGAATTAGTCCTTGAAAAGGTCTGAAAAGAACAAAATCAACATTTAACAAGTTTTAAACATGTTTAACGGGTCTTAAATCTTAAATCAAGTTAATGTTAACAGCTGTTATTATGTTTGCTTTAACGATCAACATGAGGAGAGAAACTGACGAGACGTGTTTCAATAACAATTTTAAACTTAGTAAATAAACATGTTATTTATCAAGCAAAAATGTGAACTGAGTCTTTGCTACTTTTCTTAATTTATATCATTTTTAATTCAATAACTTTCAAATTTAGCAACGACTCAGACATATTTTCTGACTCAGAGATCCTTTATTGATTTGTTTGTGAAGAGGGTTCACTCTGGACGGATTAGAGGAACTGAAGTCTGAAACAAACTGAATTTCTCTCTCGTGTTGAATCACTGGAGGCTGTTTGGTGTTAAAACTCTTGAATCTTTATTTCTTGTCAAAAAGCCTCCGGGAGAAAGTCGAGCTGTTGTTGTAAAATATCTCTTTAAAGACGAGTTTGTCATGAAACCAACGATCTGTTGATCTTCACTGATCCAGACGTGACAGTCTGACAGCAGCAGAGACGTCAGTGCTGAACAAATATTTACAGCACTGGATTTGGAGAAACTTCATCTCTGATATTCTGTGACTTGATGAACCGTTTTAAACATGCAGTGCAATTGAACACAAGTTGCCTCGATGTGACTGAAGGACCGATATGAGACACAGACGTGTGAGTGACACAGACGTGTGAGTGGTCATGTGACCGGGCGTTCCCACCTGGTGATGGTGAAACTGATTTTGTCGGCGACGGCCAGGATCCTCTCCAGGTTCTGGGAGCCGAAGGTGCAGGGCTTCCTGAAGGGGATGCCGGGGGGAAGGCCCTCGATGATGACCGAGTCGGGGTTGTTCTTGATCCTCTTGTAAGGCACTTGGACCGGGTACTTGATGCCCAATGCCTCCCCGTACTTCCTGTTGAACAGATCCTGGACCTGCTCCCGCAGCGTGTTGGCCAGGTCGATCCTGGACAGTTTGGACTCCAGGCACTCTGGAGACAGGAGACAGAAGACGCTTTGAATTGTTCTGCTTTCTTGTGTTTCTTTAGAGTCTGCCGCAGCTTATTCGTCCTTTTAAAGAGCGGGGAGTGATGAACGTCAGAACTCACAGCTGATTCATGTTTAAACATTATGAAGCTTCAAAGTCTGCGTGAAGGTGAAACTTAAACCGGAGTGTACCTGAGAATCCAGGTCTCTTGGATATCGCTGCAGTGTCCTCTGTGACTGGCGCTGCGTCCTTGGCGTCCAGCTCTGTGGAGAAACATTAAAAGGTTAACCTTTAGTTTGTGTCGTTTCTTTATATTTACTGAACACAACAAACATTAAGCGCTGCTCCTTGTTCCAGCGGCTCAGCTTTGTCACAAATAAAACGCTGCAGGAAATCCCTGCGAGGACTTTCTCTTCCTTCAGAGGGGCTGATTCAGAAATAGAGCCTGAACTGGATCTGACCTCATAATTTCCTGCGGCAGAGGACAGAAGCATCTTAAAGCTGCATTATGAGCCTCCAGATGGAGGAACTTCCTGCAAACTGCCTGTAAAGAAACCAGTTTATCTTCAGAGCTTCAGATCATACGAACACGTGGAAGAGCTGGAGGTTTACATCCGTCTGACATCTACAGCAGGTCGACACAAAGTTCATTATAAATGACTTGATTATGTGCGGCAAGTTAAATGTTTGAGACGAGAAGACTCAAAGAAGAGTTTCTAATTCACAACATATCCCCAAAGCATCATGGGAAATGTAGTGTTCTGACTCAGTGTGTCTGAACTAAATGATTACTGCAGGACAAATAATATGGAAGACTGAAACGGACAAAAATAAATTGAGAATGTGTCGCAATTGATAAACAAATATGTCAAAATAATATTTAAAATAAAGTAATTAAAATGAATCAATTTAGAAAATGAATGTAAATATTCAAATTTCAGATTTAATTTGCTTCTGTATTCACTTATATTTTTATTAATTCCATATTTATTTACTTTCCCATTTTATTTATGTAATTTATGATATTAATTCCTGATTTTGTTGTATTCGGTACGATGACAATAACTTTTTACTCTTCTATTCTATTCAAATATTTTCATTAATTAAATGTACTTAATAAATACAATAAATATATAATAATACATTAAAAAAGTACGGCATCATCACAATTAATTAATGGCTACATTTATTTTTATTTGCATTTAAAAGCTTATTTATTAATTTATTTAACTATTATTTTTTCATTTATTATTAGTTAAGTTTTAGTCCTTAAATGAATGGAAGTAGAGACATAAATAAAAACAGACTCATGAACTATGAAAATATGAAGTGTCTTCACTTTCTCTGCAGGTTTTTAGGAGACTCTCATTTCACAGAGTATCAGAATAAAATGACTTCCTGTTGTTGTTGTCGTGATGTTCAGGTTCACTCAAACACTCAGAGAACGAGAGTTTAACGTGACGTATTCAGGACTCACCTGGATCACAGACGGGGATCGAAGGCATCTCTTGTTTTACTTGATCAGTTAACAGCTCGGGCCTGAAGACAGAATCAAAGATCAATAATGTGTTTATAAAGCAGGGAATCAAGTACGGAAGCCCAGAGAGGACAGAGAGAAAAAACATTTCTGTTGATTCATTTTATAAATCAACTGTTTTCTTACTTGTGTTTCTGACAAAGTTTGATGAATTTGACTTAATTAATCTGTAATTTTTTGTTTTTCTTTGTTGTGTTTGTTTTTGTTCTGCTCGGTTTGACGAGCAGAGGACGACGCGTGCGACTCCATCATCTTCTCAACAGGACTAAAAGTTTTTCTGTCAAGCACCAAAACTTTGTTCACCTGTTTCACTAAAAAACATGAGGAGCTTGTTTTCCACAAACACACTTTGGATCCGACACTGAGAACTGATGACCAGACTGTGTGTGTGTCACGAGCCTCTCGGGCTTCTGAGTCCAGATAATCACTGACGGAGGTTCTGATCTGCTGCTTCAGCCTCTTCTCACCTCTTGATGACGAACTGGATCTGACTGCTGGCAGACAGGATCTTTCTCAGTTTGGCGGCTCCGAAGCAGTTGGGCCTCCGGAGGGAGATTCCCTCGGGCAGCCCGGTGACGTACAGGTCCTCCGGGTACATCTGGAACTTGGAGTAAGGAACCTTTGCCGGTTCTGGAAGACCCAGAGCTTCGGCTGAGGCAGAGGAGCAACAGAGGCACAGAGTTAACTTCAGTGGATTTATGTCCAAATGTGATTTTTGGCCGGTTGTTCAAGTCAAATCAGTGATAACAGAAATGTTTTCAATAAAAAATTAATCTCTCCTGAACAAATCTGCACAACTTAAAACAAGCTCATGAAGTTTTATTTCACAATGAGGGAACTTTAATGACATTTCTCACAGCTGTCCGTCAGTTCGACCTCTAAATAAGATCAATAATCACGTTTAACGCTCGTCTTGTTTACAGCCCATCATATATTTTCCCCTCAGACTGATTTAAAGTAATGTTTCCAAATCTAATCTGTTTCTTTGGTGAGTGAAATATTACTAAAATATTATTATAACAACAGTTAATATGTACAAAACTGAGAAAACAACACAACAGTTGTAGTTTAGTTCTGCAGGGTGTCAGACATGTTTTAAACATTTACAACCAAATTTAAGATTTTTGAACAAATCATCTTTTTCTTATTTAATAATGCAGGTAAGTATAAATGTTTGCAGCATGTTGTGCTGTGCAGGGAAGCTTCTGTAAGGTTGTTAGAGTGAGTTCATTCATTCTGTCGGGTGAAAACACGTAGAAACAAAATAAATCATTAAACACAGAAGAGTTCGGCTCATTTAGACAAAAATACATTAAAAGATCAATAAATGAAATCAGGTGTGTTAAAATTCAAACCTCACAAATTCAAACATGAAACTATTTAATGACTTTTAAGGCTCATTATTAATTGAAATGAATTTGCGTTGTTTATCACAGCCTGGCTTTTCAAAATAAAAGCACATTTTAGTATCAGAAAGAAAGAAACAAACTAATCAGAACCACAGTCAGAAACATCTGGTTCTGATGACAAACCTACATTTCAGTGATTTTGTTCAACTTATAAATTAATCGCCGACTATTCTGATAATTGACTGATTAATCAGTTTGAGTTGTCAGCTACTGGTTTCTTTCCTCTGTACAGGAAAATGAAAATCTTTGGTTTGTGAACAAAACATTTGAGGACGGTCGATGGTTTTCATTATTTTATCCCGTATTATTGACCAAACAATCAGTTAACACAGACAGTAATCTCTTCGCAGCACCACTCAGTGTGTAATGAGCTCTGATCCTGTGAACAGGATCTAGTTTTCACTGTTTGTGGTTTAAAGTCGTTGTTCAGACGTTTCGTTCACACAGAAACTCAAACTGATTCTTGGAAACTCTCTGCTGTAACTCCTCCGACATTAAACTGAGATTCATCCTCTTCATCCCCTCAGATCTGCTCCACACTGAGCAGACTAATTCTTACATGTTTAAATATTTAAAGAAACTTAAAAGTTACAATTTTAATATTCAAACAGACTATAAAAGCTTAAATGTCCCTTGCTGTACACTGGTAAAGAGTGTGTACATGTGGAGGAGATCAGAGTCTTACAGCAGGATTAATGGGCCCGCCCTCGTCTGAGGCTCAGGTATCTTACCGTACTTAATGGTGAAGAGGCTCTCCACTTGTCTCCGCAGCTGAAGAATCATTTCACCAATGTCCTCGACCAAACTCCCTGCTGAAGAGTCAAACCAGAGAGAATCATCACCTGAGGGCAGCTGGAGCGGTGGGAGCCCTCCCACCTGTGAACATGAACACTTCTCCTGTCTCTGACTTTATTCTGATATATTCCTCTTGGCCCAGACTGACCTCGTAACAACAAACTGACTGTGTGCCGCATTAATCACTGAAGAAAATAACACAGAGAAGACGAAGGTAAAGGTGCAATAAATGAGGCTAATAAAGTAGGAATGTTTCTCGGGGTGGACAAATGAACTGAGCTGCTCCTGAAATCAATGCAAACAATATCTCTTTAAAAACTTCCTGCTCTGTGTGAAACAAACCCGTCCATCACTGAGACAAACAGACTCCATGTTTCTACTCAAAGTCAGAATGAAGTTCATGTAGAACATCTGCTGAATGAACAAGAAGGTCCAAATAATGCAGAATGAGTCAGAGACAGAGTTTCACAGAGTTTATAAAGTGTCTCCAACTCAACAACTCACTAAACTGACACATTTGTTAAGGGAGTCTGGGGACTTTCTCCACGGGGACAAAGAAGTAGCCTATATTGTTACTGTTTAGTGTCTTTGTAACATGTGACATGTTTAGATCAATAACATGTTTCTTCTTTCATAAATGGAGTGTAAATGGTGACATCAGTGTAAACAGTGTGTTCAAACAGCTGATCAATGTTGGCAGGTAAGACTTTAGCACTTTAGACACAGAAGCAGACAGGCTGGTACAGACATGCTGCCACAAACTGACACTTTTTACAAGGAGACAAACAACTTCAGCTGAAAGATTTAATGCTGAATTTACAACAAGGACACAATGACTTAGAATCTGTCGTAAATATGGTTTCACAATGTTTATAAAGTGTTTCGCTACTCAACAACTCCTAAATTAACTGATTTGTTAAGGGAGTCTGGTGTTGTGGATGACAGTTGGCTTTTAATGCTGAATTTACAAGAAGGAGAAAATGATTCAGAATCTGAGTTTCACAACGTTATAAAGTTTGTTTTAACTCAACAACTGTTAAAATCACTACATTTGTTAATGGAGTCTGGTGATGTTGTGTTTACTGGTTTAATGATCTGCTAACAATCTCGCTCTTTATGATGCCACATTTGTCAGCTCAGAAAACAGAAAACCTCTTTGTTTATGTGCAGTTTATCACCTGAAAAGCCAGAAGCAAAATCAGATTTTAAAGAGTATGAGCTAGCTTCTGTGTTGAACAATAAAGGATGTTTTGTAGGAGCTAGTTTCTCCAGCAGTATTTTAATGTTTGCTGGGTGCAGCAGACTGATGAACACAGTGAATGAGTCGTCTCTACCTTCAGAGGATCTTCTGATGCTCTGTGAGGCGGCGCTGGGTGACAGAGCTTCAGCTGCGGGATGAAAGAAAAACATGAGAGGCGCAAAAACATACAGCAGCTTTCAAACATTTAGACAACAAAGAGCTCCAATATGAGATTCATTCTTCAGGTGAAAAGATAAAAGACGGAGACGTGTTAACGGCTTTGATGGTTTCCTGTTAACTGAGCGCTGCTTCACTACACAGCAGTCGTGTGACTGGAACGATGCAGCCATTATGATATTTGTAAAACTTCCAACTGTTTATTTAACGCTCGTGTCTGGAAAATAACAGCAGCAGGTAACAACACACAGCTGCAATAATCCAACATCACTGCCCGTCATCTCCTGTCGATGTTTTATAAACCTGTTTAAAGTCCTAAAACTGTTAAAGTTAATCCATCTCTTCAAGAAATTGTTGTAAAAACTTCTATCAAATTCTTGTGATCTTGTAAAATCCTGCAGCTGAACTCTGAATTCGTTTTAGTTCTGAGTCTTTGAGCTAAACGTCGTCATCAGTCGCTCCAACATCTTAGTTTTCACTGGGTTGGGTTGAAATTTGAAGCTTGAGGATCATTTACAACACGTGTTAATTTAAATGAGTTGAAGCTGAATGTTTCCAGTAGAGCTGATGATCGTGGACAAACAATCTCACGCTGAAAATATCGTTATTCTACCGTCATAACTCTGAGTGAAGGGAGGTGGAGACAGTCTGTAGCTAACTTTAATAAAGTTACACTCAGGTACAAGTGAGAAAACAACCAGATGAACTCATCAACAACAGGCCGAACATCTTCCCTGTAGTTTTCACACAATACCAATATTTCAGTTTTTAATATTAAGGTTATCATGACCTGAATTTACAGTCATTTTCTACCCTGATGAAACATTTATATCTCCTCTAGTTTCACTGTGTTAATGTAGCTTTATTCAACATCGAGCTCAATAACTTACTTTATTATTACTTTACCACATACTGTATGATTCAAGATAACAACTAATAAATATGTAAATAAAGAGCATGAAACAGCAAATAATACTAAATGTGATATTTGCTGCACTTACCTTCACTTTGGTTCCTTTAGACGTCATTTTGTGAAAGAAAAGAAAACTTCAACACAGCAACAAATTTCAAATCAACAAAACAAAACAAAACAAAAACGCCTCCTGAAGGCGGAGACCACACTGAGCAGACTCTTCATCCTCTGAGCTGACAGCAAATTCAAATGTTTACACGTTTAATTAATATATCAATTTAAATATCAGATAAAATCATTTTGACAGGATTTTTTCTGATGTGCAGGAATCTGTGTCCAGAAGTGACTGTCGAATTTTTAGCCTTCAAACAGAAAGATACAATATTTTGTACACAGAATCTGTAACTGTTATTTAATATCTCTTTCACACAGCTTAAAGGGGAAGTTCACCAAAATCAGAGCAAACACGTCTGCTGCCGATGAGGAGAAATCTTAATTTTACAGATTGAAAATCTTTATACCATCTGTGTGGTTGGATACCAGTCGAGATATGTAAGAATAGTGATTTGTAATTAGGTGAACCGACCCTTTAAGGTGAAGTTAGTAGAGAGTCTGCTCAGGTGTCTCAAGTCAGCTGTGTCTTACTGACGTCTCAGTCTACGATGGCTCCGTGTCAGGCGGGAGGTTTGGGAGCTTTAAAGGATCTTTGAGGAGCAGTTTGGTCTCTAACACATGAACTAACTCTAATGATTGTGGGCAGCAGGACTACAGGACAGAGGAGCTCCACATCTGTTCAGACGCACAATGCATCAGTTTCAATTATCTAAATGTCAAAGAGCTTTCAGTGTGAGTGTCTGCAGCTGATGCATGGTGCTGGTCACAGATGGGAGCTGGTGTTTGAGAGGCTGGGAGGAGAGAAGAGCTACAGTAGTCGGGTGTGGAGGATCTGTAGGCTGGGTTCATCTACTGGTGTCTGGGGAGGTTTGGTCGTGGGGAAGTGGAAGAAATCTGAGAAAAGTGTTTTCATACGTGTGATTTTAGCTCCCTAACAAGCAGCCGGAGTGAGCCGGCATCCCAGGAGCTGCAGTGAGGAGGAGGTGGTGGAGGAGGAGGTGAAGGTGGCTGACGGGGCTGAGGTTACCTGCGAGGTTCTCCAGCGGGTGATGGGGAGCAGAGGGAGCAGAGGGAGCAGAAGGAGCAGAAGGAGCAGAAGGAGCAGAGGGTGAAGCTGTGGCTGGACACACTGCGGCTGCCACCGGCTCGGCCACAGGCTCACTGGGCTCCTCCACACCAGAACCAGCGTCTGTGGGACAAAGAGACAAACCTCTGATGTCACAACCTCTGATGTCACAACCTCTGATGTCACAAGCCTATGATGTCACAACCTCTGATGTCACAAACCTCTGATGTCACAAACTTCTGATGTCACAAACTTCTGATGTCACAACTTCTGATGTCACAACCTCTGATGTCACAAACTTCTGATGTCACAACCTCTGATGTCACAAACCTCTGATGTCACAACCTCTGATGTCACAAACCTCTGATGTCACAAACCTCTGATGTCACAACCTCTGATGTCACAAACCTCTGATGTCACAAACCTCTGATGTCACAAACTTCTGATGTCACAACCTCTGATGTCACAACCTCTGATGTCACAAGCCTCTGATGTCACAAACCTCTGATGTCACAAACCTCTGATGTCACAAACTTATGATGTCTCAAACCTCTGATGTCACAAACCTCTGATGTCACAAACTTCTGATGTCACAAACCTCTGATGTCACAAACTTCTGATGTCACAAACTTCTGGTGTCACAACCTCTGATGTCACAAGCCTCTGATGTCACAAGCCTCTGATGTCACAAGCCTCTGATGTCACAAACTTCTGATGTCACAAACTTCTGATGTCACAACCTCTGATGTCACACACCTCTGATGTCACAACCTCTGATGTCACAAGCCTCTGATGTCACAAACCTCTGATGTCACAAACCTCTGATGTCACAAACTTCTGATGTCACAAACTTCTGATGTCACAAACTTCTGATGTCACAAGCCTCTGATGTCACAAACTTCTGATGTCACAAACTTATGATGTCACAAACCTCTGATGTCACAAACTTCTGATGTCACAAACTTATGATGTCACAAGCCTCTGATGTCACAAACTTATGATGTCACAAACTTCTGGTGTCACAAACCTCTGATGTCACAAACTTCTGATGTCACAAACTTATGATGTCACAAACCTCTGATGTCACAAACTTATGATGTCACAAACTTATGATGTCACAAGCCTCTGATGTCACAACCTCTGATGTCACAAGCCTCTGATGTCACACACCTCTGATGTCAAAAGCCTCTGATGTCACAAACTTCTGATGTCACACACCTCTGATGTCACAAGCCTCTGATGTCACCCACCTCTGATGTCACAAGCCTCTGATGTCACAAACTTCTGATGTCACAAGCCTCTGATGTCACAAACTTCTGATGTCACACACATCATTTTAAATCACTGAAACAGATATTTTTTTAAACTCTACAAGTTTACAACTTTATTTAGTGGTTTTCTACATCTTATTTTAACAGAATGAGCTCATTAAATACGACAAATTGCTGATGTAGACTTTATAGCACCTACTGACCCGTCATGCCTGTTCGAGTGCTGAGAATTGTTTGTACAAAGATATCTAATAACATGGAGGTCCATTTTTTAAATGGACGAGGAAAAGATCTGATCAGAAAAATGCAAAGTCTCTAATTAAACATCTGGAGAATCAACTGCAGCCTTCTTTTATACCAGATTTGGGGAAGTTTGCTGACCTACAATCAGTTAGTCGTCATCCTTGAAGACTTTGATCGTGTTTAACTGAAGCATAATGTCTTTGGATACGCACAGATCTCAGCTGGCACAGAGCTCAAACACTTCTAACCTGAAGCTCTAAGACTCTTTATAATGTACGGCATCGAAAAGGTAAACATCTCATCTTCAGTCATCAGTCGACAGCTGAGGAAGACGTGGTGCTCATCCTGACTCTGACCTTCTGTCGGCTTTGCAGCAGCCTGAGACGGGAACCACATCCCAGAGCAGCCAGCTGGACGTCACCACTCCACCAGCGGACTCCATCTTTCTTTTGAGAATGTGTTGAATGTTTTTTACAGTCATGGCACGTCGGCCTGACCAATCACATGTGATGACTGTGAAGCACAGCTGCGACTAATGGTTGTTGTCACTGACATTAATATTTTGATTATTTCCTCAGTTAATCGATCAGCTGTTGGTCAATAAAATGTTATAGAATGTTGAAAATGTGGATCAGTGTTTCGTCTTCAAATGTCTCAGTTTATTTCTTTACCAGAGGAGGAAAGAAACCAGAACACATCCACATTTAACAATCTGACATCAGAGAGTTTGAGTCTCCTCCACGTCTGCATCACCTCCTGCAGGAGGACGTTAACTTCCTGCTGTTAAAGTCCTGTGTGTGTGGACCGAAGTGTGTTTTTGACTCAAACACAGTGAAGTCTGCTGATGAACCTCACAGTTTTACAGTTTGGACCAGTAACTGTATGACAGACCTGCGATCAGTCAGGGGCGATGTATGAAAAGACATCTCTGGATCCTGTTTATGATTT
This sequence comes from Sparus aurata, assembly GCF_900880675.1. Classification (NCBI taxonomy): domain Eukaryota; kingdom Metazoa; phylum Chordata; class Actinopteri; order Spariformes; family Sparidae; genus Sparus; species Sparus aurata. The sequence continues at coordinate 34,581,157 of NC_044199.1, read as the reverse complement.
AAGAAGTGAAGGTGTTTGTGATCTTTCTCTGCACACTCACCGGGCACCGTCACTTGAATGATCTCTCCATCCGGAGGCTCCGTTTTAATCCTTTTCAGAGGAATGCAATCTCCTGAAGGACCTGCGGGGATTCAACAGTTCACTTCCATCAGAGCGCCGCTGTGTTTCATGGAGCTGCTCAACAGATTTAAGTAGCTGATCGAAACGACTGGACGACAAATCATGATGGGACATTTTCTTCAGAGACTTCTGAGGACTGTCGATATCAAAACTATAATTACAATCTTTTGTTGCTTCAGATTGAAAAGAATGGGAACAAAAAGAAGTCACTTTTATAATGAAGACGAGGTTTTTAATTAAACGTACCTGCTTCACAGTCAGCCAGAGGACTCACACACGCACTGGTCGATCTGTGAGGAGGAACAAAAACACAATCAGCTGACGAACAAATTATTACAAAACTAATTCATTTAAACACACCAGTGGATGGAAACAGACCTCCAGCTGAAGATCATCATTCTGTTTAAATAGACTAAAATAAAAAGCTTAATTCTTTCTGCAGGGGAACAAAAACGTCTTCTGTCTTTTGCATCATCATGTTGAACGACTGTGATGCAGCGCTACGTTACGTAACGTCTCAGCAAAACATGTTGACAACAAGACGCCGTGTTGCAGGAGGAGAAGAGGAGCAGGCCGACTTCATTACCAGTCATCGTTCTTTATTGACTTCAAGCCTTTAGCTTAGATTCTACATATTTTAGGTATATGAAGCAAAAAATACCAACGCAGACTCGAGAAACCTGCAGATGAAACTGATGAAACACGTCCGCACGCTGCTCGTAAAAATGAGAATATCTCACAAATTAACAAAGTTTCAAAGTGTTTGGAAATGTTTGTTTATATTTCTACATTCAGAACATTTTTGTTTTGAATGTTTATTTAGTGAAATGTGATGAAAATACCATTTAATTATGGCTTCATTAGGTTGCCAGATTTTAAGGGATGAGTCTGAACGACTGAAAATTAATTCAAAAAATAAATTAAGGTTTTTTTTAATACATAAAAAGTGACATAAATTGATGTTTCTTTGTTTACCTTTGTTTTAATTCCTGTTATTTATTTACCCATTTAATTTTCAGTCATATTTATTTGTTTGTTAATTGTTTTAATGTCTTTATTTCCTTCTTTCTTCTTCCTCTCTGTGGTATCTCCCGTTTGCATTTAATGAATGAATGAATGAATGAATGAATGCTTTATTTCAAACATGTGAAAAATAAATTACCCTTGAAGCTCTAGTCATTAAAACACTTTGTATGTTTGAAAAGGAGTAGGAAGAAGCATTAGCTTATTAATTCCTACCCCTTCTCCACTTAGTACCTAGTACTATAGGTTATCGTACTTCCTGTGTATCCTGTTTTGTTTTTTTTAATACTCTCAACAAAAGCAAACAATCACCAACAAACAACACAATAACCGCTTGTGTAAAAATAAAATAAATGACAAGTATGGCAAAATGTGAGAACCCTAGTGTTTGTCATACCCCTCTTCTGCCCTGTACCTTGTAAATACCATCTGTTTGTACCGCTGTTTGAATCTGCTCATGGTTGGACATTGTCTTTTTTCGTCCATAATTACACCCAGAAATCTATTTTCATGTACTCTGGCTATGTCCACCCCGTCTATCTGTATGATTGCTTGAGTGTTCATTTTACAGTTCCCAAATAACATGAATTTGGTTTTGTTTAAATTTAAAGATAATTTGTTTCTATCAAACCACCTTTTTAATTTACACATTTCTTCAGTGATACACTGAATGAATCAGTGTGATTAATAAAATAAACACATTTAAATGAAGTTAAAAAAATACATTTAAGTATTCATTAATTTATAAAATGACAATTCAGTCTTAATTTGCTTTCAGTATTTATTTACCTTTGTTTACCTTTTAATTCAATCATATTTATGGATTCATTTCTATATTCATTTCAGTGTTATTATTCTTTAGCATTCAATAAATGTAATAAATTAACTTAAAAATGAATACATTTATTAAATAAAATGGAAACAAAACTGAATAATAAAATGGAAAATTAAATAAATATTATAGAAGCAAATTAAGGCAGAAATATAAATGTATGTCAAATTTTATAAATTAGTTTTAGTGTTTATATGGCTTATTCATTTATTTCTTTAACTAATTATTTTGCTTTACTTTTCTTTCATCTGAACCACAGAGTAAAAAGCACCACAGGCTGCATGAACTCGTGCAGGATTCATAAAGATGCATCATGTCAGCTGATTCACATTCATGTTGTATAAACACGATTCTGTCACACAAACTGTCGCCTGTTATTACACAGGAAACCTGAATGAAGAGCTCTAACGTCTCTAATGTGACGGTACGGATGATAAACTGTATAAAGAGTATTTAAACTGTTTAATTCAGAGCTCATTGTGAGTTACACATGCAGGACGTTTGGCTGCAGCCCAGCAGCTCATATTTCCTGGTTATAAACAAAGTCTGCGGGGGTGAAGCTGAACCGTGTGCGGGCCGAGCTCTGACCTGCTGCTGTGAGGGTTGCTGACCAGCTCGGCGGCGGTGGGCGGGAGGCTCAGATTGTCGGGGAAGCTGTCTTCAGGCGTGGAGCCCAGGTCGTGCTTCCCCTCCTCTCTCGCCATCTTTCCAGCAGCTTGAACAAACAAGATGCAGAAGAAAAACACACAGAGCATCCTGTCAGTGGAGAACATCTGCGGGTGTTCAGATATAAATACAGAGTTGACGGAGTCGCTTCTGTCGACCCGTTACACTAATTAATTGTGGAGATTCTGACAAATATTGTCCAGGTAAACGCCGGCTCACGTTCCACACGGAGCACGACGTGGAACCCTTCCAGAATAATTACCCTTTACCCAGAGTTCCCTCTGAAAACATGGAGATCATTCTTCATTCTAATGAAAACGCAGCCTGCACTCGTTTTAAGAGCCAAATTAGCTGTGATTTGATCTAATTTTTCCCCACTGATGTAAAGTCGGGGTTTGTGCTCCAATTATTATCTCAGACAGTCAGCTGGCAGTTTAGTAGGTCCATCTGGACACAACTCAGTAAGTGAGATCCAGCAGTCCAGCACCGAATCCTGCAATATTCAGTTTATTTCTTCAAATGTTTAAAGGCCCGGACACACTGAGAGATAACAGGCTCTCTCAGCTGGACGCTGCCGCTGTGTGTCACGCTGTGTGAGGTGTGTAAAGAAGTCTTTAAATGCATCTTTGATGTTTTTGCTTTACAGATAAAGTTCGGTGTTACTCAAATGATGAATTTAACCAAAACATTCAGGTCAGTAAACTGTCAAATCATTCCTCACAGTTTGCCAGCGACACTTTTTCCCAAACAGAAACCTTTAAATTCTTATGACACCAGAACACTTTCAAACATAATGAGTGAAATTGGCACGAGAAGTCATACAGAGGAAATGTTTCAGTAACGAGTAAATTCACGGCTCACGACAGAGAAAAGTCTTAAAACACAAACAGAGTAAATAAAGTCTCACCGGTGAAAATCCTCTCATCAAACATTCTGCAACAGAAGAAGAAACAAGGCGTCAGTGAGCTTCAGCACAGATCGTCATGCAAACACTCCACATGTGTCGTTAACAGCACAACATCCGTCTCAGTCAAACAATCGGCTGATTGAGTCGTTATCGCTGATGAACTAAAAATAACCGTGTGGATGTGAACTCCTGCTGAGACCTTAATGAACCTTCACACACTTTAACATTTTGTTGATGTTCGTTCACTTAAATAAATCTTTGAGATTAAGACTGAATCTCTGGAACGTCCAGCTGGTGAAGGAGGGAAGTGTTTGTTGGTGCTTTCATCTATAATTACTTCACCAGCACGATGACCTCGTTTCATATCGAGGTCGCTGCTGAACAAGACCGAGCGTACAGTCCACAGCTGTGACACCATGTTTACGACACCACAGAACAAGAAGTGAGAGTCAACACGACTGTTATCAGATCTGCAGTTTGGTTTGAGGGCGGTGCAGGAGAAAAGGCAATTAAAAGGCTTTATTCTCTGTACGGTGGCCCTGTTGGGACATTTCAGACATTAACACTAAAGGATGAGGCCTTTTTTTCATCCAAACCATCAAAGAGTTGGTCTGACGAAAGAAATGATCTGGTCTCCAGACACCACAAATACACTATTTACTGTAGTTTGAGGATATTTTGCTAAAAACTAGAGCGTCCAGCTGTTTTTGTAAATCACTGAGCTTTTAATAAAGTTGGATCTATGTATTTGTAACCGGGACTGAACAGCCTTAGAGCTGCGTGACAAATGCAGCGTAAGGAAGATGTAAATTAATGTAAGAAGGGCGAACACACTCGTCATCTTTCCTATCAAGCAAATTTGAAACAAACCTTTGCAATGAATTAAACTACGCAACGTGTAGTTCTGTGTCGGCTAACTTCGACACGGCTGCAACACACTAGATAAGAAAAGACTGTAAATATGGAAGAAAAGAGTTTGTAGAGTTTTCTCTGTAGTTGCAGGAATGTTCTCTGTTGGTTTGGCCGTGTTGCTGTTAGAGATGCAGCGATGTTTATATTCAGCCGTCTGATCATGAAGGAGATCAGCTGAGTCTTTTGTTTCGTTTTAGAGGACGACGAGGAGGAAATGAAGAAGAGACGCAGCTGTTGTTCATTTTGCTCTTCTAAAAGGATTTGTTGATAACTGTAACTATTTTTGATGTTTCTTTTGACGACATGAACTTTTGTAAAAGTAAAACTTCTTGATTAAAGTCTCAATGATTCATCCTCTGGTGACCATGAATATCTGTGAGTCCGTCAAGCTGCTCTCAATTTATCTTAGTCAGACTGACCACACACACATCGTCCCTCCAGTTTTAAAAACAAAGCCAGCTCGCGTTGATGGATTTAGTTACATTTTGACATTGAACAACTCAAAACAGACTGAAATGAGTTTGTTATTACCAATCTAACATCTCTGCTGCAGTTTTAAATGTGAACAAACTCTGCGTGCAGTTGAAGCGGCCGAGTGACTGAACAGCGGTCGGTTTACAGTCTGTCAACACTGAACATCAGGACCCACATCTGGAGCATCTCTCAATGACAATGGCAACGTGATGTAATTCTGAATTAATCCCATTTTCAGTCTTTCCTAATTGTATTAACACTAATGAGCCACTGCCTGCAGGATTCGTTAGGAGATGTGTTATCTCAAACAAGGCATGGCGGCTCGTTTAAATTAGCTTAAACAAATGGATGGAGGAGCAGCCGCGTGGTGCTGCCAGGGGAGAGTCGTCTGGGCGCTGAGCGGAGACGGTGTAGCAGCGAGCTGAAGGAAACAGACGTTTAACTGACAGATGGTTGAGGCTGGCTGCTCACTGAAAACCTTCTCTAAATAAAGTTTGAGAGGCGATGCCACGCTGCAGTGTGCTGGAGACGAGCTGGACCGTAATGACGAGGCAGTGGATCAACTATGATCTGCACTCATGACTAAATTAAACCTAATTAGACACCGAGGCATGCATATGATGTGTCTCCTTAAAAAACTACCCTGTGAATCACATCGGCCTGATTTATCTCAGAGATTCATGTGTGCCTGACAAGCAAACAGCAGGAAGTCTGAAAGGATCTGATACCGTTTGACGATGAAGCGGATTCCGTGGCGTTCGTCCAGGATGCGTTTGAGTTTGGGGACTCCGTAGGTGCAGGGTCTCTTGAAGGGGATCTGGTCGGGGATGCCGATGATCTCCACAGCTCCGGGGTCGCAGGCGATTTTGCGGTAGGGTACAGGCACCATGTGATCAAGACCCAGGGCCTCAGCTGGAGGAAGAAGACGGGAAACTTTTATAAAAACTCATGAAATGCTGCATGAACGAGTCCTGAAACCTGGAGGTGAATCAGCATTTTCACACTTCTGGTTCTTCTTCACTTCAGTTACTCGCCTGAAATAAGGTCTGTGGTTAACACACGCCTGACAGTTTGTTCCCACGGAGACTGAAGCAAAGTTTTCAGGTCAAAATAACATGAAAGTCAACACAAAGATGCGAATAGACACAAATTCACTGCTGTGCACAAACTCAACCGCACGGCGAGTGTAAATAACATCATCTCAGATCAGTTTGTGATCTCGAGGCTTCTGCAGAATCTGATCACAGCAGACGAGCTGCACGGAGACGCCCGAGGTTTAAATCAAGTCTGCAACTGCTGCAACCCTGTTTTACTGTGAAGCTCCAGAACTGTTCTGTGGACTACCACACTTCACCTGAGTTTATATCATCAGGAGGAGGAGAGGAGGACTTTATATCATCAGGAGGAGAGGAGGACTTTATATCCTCAGGAGGAGGAGAGGAGGACTTTATATCATCAGGAGGAGGAGAGGAGGACTTTATATCATCAGGAGGAGGAGAGGAGGACTTTATATCCTCAGGAGGAGGAGAGGAGGACTTTATATCATCAGGAGGAGGAGAGGAGGACTTTATATCATCAGGAGGAGAGGAGGACTTTATATCATCAGGAGGAGAGGAGGACTTTATATCATCAGGAGGAGAGGAGGACTTTATATCCTCAGGAGGAGGAGAGGAGGACTTTATATCATCAGGAGGAGGAGAGGAGGACTTTATATCATCAGGAGGAGAGGAGGACTTTATATCCTCAGGAGGAGGAGAGGAGGACTTTATATCATCAGGAGGAGGAGAGGAGGACTTTATATCATCAGGAGGAGGAGAGGAGGACTTTATATCATCAGGAGGAGGAGAGGAGGACTTTATATCACCAGGAGGAGGAGAGGAGGACTTTATATCATCAGGAGGAGGAGAGGAGGTCTTTATATCATCAGGAGGAGGAGAGGAGGACTTTATATCATCAGGAGGAGAGGAGGACTTATATCATCAGGAGGAGAGGAGGACTTTATATCATCAGGAGGAGGAGAGGAGGACTTTATATCATCAGGAGGAGAGGAGGACTTTATATCATCAGGAGGAGGAGAGGAGGACTTTATATCATCAGGAGGAGGAGAGGAGGACTTTATATCATCAGGAGGAGGAGAGGAGGACTTTATATCATCAGGAGGAGGAGAGGAGGACTTTATATCATCAGGAGGAGAGGAGGACTTTATATCATCAGGAGGAGAGGAGGACTTTATATCATCAGGAGGAGAGGAGGACTTTATATCATCAGGAGGAGAGGAGGACTTTATATCATCAGGAGGAGAGGAGGACTTTATATCATCAGGAGGAGAGGAGGACTTTATATCATCAGGAGGAGGAGAGGAGGACTTTATATCATCAGGAGGAGGAGAGGAGGACTTTATATCATCAGGAGGAGAGGAGGACTTTATATCATCAGGAGGAGGAGAGGAGGACTTTATATCATCAGGAGGAGAGGAGGACTTTATATCATCAGGAGGAGGAGAGGAGGACTTTATATCATCAGGAGGAGGAGAGGAGGACTTTATATCATCAGGAGGAGGAGAGGAGGACTTTATATCATCAGGAGGAGGAGAGGAGGACTTTATATCATCAGGAGGAGGAGAGGAGGACTTTATATCATCAGGAGGAGGAGAGGAGGACTTATATCATCAGGAGGAGAGGAGGACTTTATATCATCAGGAGGAGGAGAGGAGGGACTTTATATCATCAGGAGGAGGAGAGGAGGACTTTATATCATCAGGAGGAGGAGAGGAGGACTTTATATCATCAGGAGGAGGAGAGGAGGACTTTATATCATCAGGAGGAGGAGAGGAGGACTTTATATCTTCAGGAGGAGGAGAGGAGGACTTTATATCATCAGGAGGAGAGGAGGACTTTATATCATCAGGAGGAGGAGAGGAGGACTTTATATCATCAGGAGGAGGAGAGGAGGGACTTTATATCATCAGGAGGAGAGGAGGACTTTATATCATCAGGAGGAGGAGAGGAGGACTTTATATCACCAGGAGGAGGAGAGGAGGACTTTATATCATCAGGAGGAGGAGAGGAGGACTTTATATCATCAGGAGGAGGAGAGGAGGACTTTATATCATCAGGAGGAGAGGAGGACTTTATATCATCAGGAGGAGAGGAGGACTTTATATCATCAGGAGGAGGAAAGGAGGACTTTATATCATCAGGAGGAGAGGAGGACTTTATATCATCAGGAGGAGGAGAGGAGGACTTTATATCATCAGGAGGAGGAGAGGAGGACTTTATATCATCAGGAGGAGGAGAGGAGGACTTTATATCATCAGGAGGAGGAGAGGAGGACTTTATATCATCAGGAGGAGGAGAGGAGGACTTTATATCATCAGGAGGAGAGGAGGACTTTATATCATCAGGAGGAGAGGAGGACTTTATATCATCAGGAGGAGGAGAGGAGGACTTTATATCACCAGGAGGAGGAGAGGAGGACTTTATATCATCAGGAGGAGGAGAGGAGGACTTTATATCATCAGGAGGAGGAGAGGAGGACTTTATATCATCAGGAGGAGGAGAGGAGGACTTTATATCACCAGGAGGAGGAGAGGAGGACTTTATATCCTCAGGAGGAGAGGAGGACTTTATATCATCAGGAGGAGGAGAGGAGGACTTTATATCATTAGGAGGAGGAGAGGAGGACTTTATATCATCAGGAGGAGGAGAGGAGGACTTTATATCATCAGGAGGAGGAGAGGAGGACTTTATATCACCAGGAGGAGGAGAGGAGGACTTTATATCCTCAGGAGGAGAGGAGGACTTTATATCATCAGGAGGAGGAGAGGAGGACTTTATATCATCAGGAGGAGGAGAGGAGGACTTTATATCATCAGGAGGAGGAGAGGAGGACTTTATATCATCAGGAGGAGGAGAGGAGGACTTTATATCATCAGGAGGAGGGGAAGATGGAACTTTTTCTGAGAACTTCTCCTTCAGGAGATTTTCAGGTTTTGTTCTCCAACATAAATCATCATTAATGTCTCACAGTTTAATCCTGAAGCTCTTCATGTGTTAAAAACAGTTAGCGGTTGCTAACGAGTGTCTGAATGAGACTACAGAGTTGTCGGGGACATTAAACGTCCTCACAGCGAACACGGAGACTCATCTACTCACTAGTCCGTCTTTACAGGCCACTTTAGTTACACACTGTTCTAACTCTGACTTTACAACTTGTACTTTGATCAGTTTATAGAAAACCTGGATAGTAATTGTGCAGTAAGACTCTTAGTGGTGGTGACGTTTCAGTCATGTGACCGCGATGTCGTCTGTTTGTAGCCTAGCATTAGCTTCTTACTGCTACACAGTTAATTCATGTTCATCTGTGGAGATTATCTGGATGAACAGAACCTGGACGGGTCAGAAACATGGAGCCAGCCAGAGCGATGCTAACTTCAGGGTTAGATCCACAAATACATCATCCCTGCAGGACGCTACATGATGCTACTGACAGAACATCACAAAGATATTCACTTAAACTCAGAGTAAAAGTAGTTCAGTCTGACTTGTTGTTACTCTTCAGCAGCCAGCCGTCGGAGACACGCTGCCTGTAAAGTAATTTCAGCTAAATGAGGAATGAAACTTGTATGATTATCGGAGCAGCAGGCTTTGATATAAAAATCCCATGAGTCAAAATGTTTTTAATTTGTAGGAGCCGTCTGTAAACACAACGGATCCACTGAGTCAACACACTGGAGTCGGGCTGCGCGCAAACATCTCCCGAATACTTTAAAATAAAACTAATATCTCAGTGTTGGTGAACTCGTACGCAGCTGTGTTGTTGTTGTTGTGACTAATACAGGTTTTGAGTTTCACTGAGGAGAAGATGATCAAACCACAGCGCTGACCTCAATCCATCAGCATCCACAGAGTCATCAGTGAGAAGCATCAACAGAAGCTGGTGGAGGCAGAGGTATCTTTGTAAATCTCAGCCTCTGTGTGTGACTGGAGCTCAAACGAATTACAAACACAAAGAGCGAAGCTTTTCTCACCGTATCTGCTGTTGAACAAGATCTGAACACACTCTCTCAGAGTGTTGATGTCTTCAGTCTCACGGATGAAAGAATCCCATTTTTCTGCAAGAAACAACTCCCGTTAATCCTCGACGAACAATTAAAAACACAGAGCCGAAGTTTATCAGAGATTTAACATTCAAATGAGCTTTAATTCAAAAGATCTGAAATTAATCTGCTCCATCGACTCCATATCAACTCTGGGAAATGAGTGCAAGCTTCTTATAGGATTACTCTTGACATCTTAGTAGCTTAGCCCTTAATTGCCGGGGGTTAGTATAGTTTAGCCTTTGTTCAGTAAACAATACTTGGCGACTGTACGAGCCTGCAAATCCAACAGGAGACAGAACAAACACAGGAGGAGATGTTCAAATGAAACGCAGGAAATCCTCCTCTGAGAGCCGACTTTTACTTCTACTGTTGGTCTACAATGTTTATTTAAGACAAGATATTAAAGCCGGCTGATGCAGAATGAGTTTTATGTGCCTATGAAATCGTTCTCGTTACATAACAGATAACATAAAGGCTGACACCTGTGTCTTTGTGATAAGATAATATTAGATTATCAACAAAAAGCAACATTTTGGGAAAAAGATGTATTATTGCACAGATATGAGGAGAAGATGGATAAACGGCTCATGTCTGTAAATATAAAGTTCGTTCACTAATGTTACACTTCAAGTGCACCTCGTAAACTGAAATCTTTCCTCAAATGGCCATGAAGGTTGTTTTAAACTGGAAAGTTTCTATTCTTTTATTTTCTTTGTTGAAATACATCGGCCATCTTGTTCTTAACTACAGCACTTTTCTCTCTCTGATCATATTCATCTGTTTTACTGCAGCATTATTTAATAATTTAATACTAAAGTTACACATTATGCATTCTGCACAGTGACAAACATTTTTGGTCCGTCAGCCTCCAGCCACAAAAATAATCAAAACCCCAATTAAACCGTTCATGTCACTTGAGCACAGGGAAATAATGATGTTCAATATATATATATATATATATATATTTATATATTTATATATTTATATGTATGTAGAATTCTTCTTTTGATGTTATGTTGCAGACATATTTTCGACATCTTTCATCTAACTGTGAGGCGACTTCAGAGGAAATCTGAGGGAACATTCTGGTTTTAGTTTCAGTATTCGACATCTTTAAATATGCTCGTGTTGTTGTTTAGTGTTGATCTTCAGAGCTCGTGTCAATAAATCAATTAGTGTTCTTGCTCAGTTTTACATCCAAACATTGTTAGCAGAGACAAAAGATCTGCTCAGCGTCGTCTCTAATGATGTATACAGATGTTACACATTTAAAGTGAGACCACAGGTTGTTTTATCTTCTTGGTAAGAAGTTGGACGTTACCTGATTTTTCGTGCACGATGGAGAACAGCAGCCTCTTGGAGATGTGGATGCCAGGAGGGCTCTGACCCTGATCGCCAGGTAGTCTCGTTGTCTCGTCTGAAAAGGCAAGACAAATTAAACTGAATCAAATTATTCAGTTTAATTAACTTTGTTTCCAGCCAGAAATGCTCACTTAGCATCCAGATATTCAATTAGCTCCCCTGGCATTCATTAATACTTATCTAATTAACTGCAAAGATGCAAAAGCTGCAGAATAATAGGAAGAAAGAATAGAACATTTCTGTGTGACTCGTGTTTATTCTACATTTCTGAGCTGTGACTTCTCCTCCAGGATTTAAAAATGCAGGTAAACAACTTCTTTAGAGACATTAGTGTAACACGGAGAAGTTAAAGTGCTGCTTTGAAATTAATAACGAGCAGAATAATCATCAGACTTCAGAGCAGGCTGCAGACGGAGCACTTAGTCTGAAACACATTTTTATATATATATATATATTTTACCTTTCCTTATTGTTATGATCATTACTTTGATTGTTTTGTCAATCTTGAGTTTTACCTCTATTCAATACAGCAATCTGTGCAAATTACCACAACAGAGAAAGAGTCAAACACACAAGTATTCACTGTAACACACTCTGTGTCTCACCGTTGTTGGCGCAGTCTTTGACAGACGTGCTCTTGTCTGTTCCCGGCGTCCAGGTGGACCCTCGGTCTTTGCCCAGGTTGAGGAGGGACATGGGCTTGAAGTCGAGCTTCCCGTCCGGGTGAGGTTTGGAGGACATGGGCATCCCGTACAGGAAGCTGGACAGGACAGAGTTGCTGGAAGAGGCGGGACTTGATGATGTGACGGCCTGGGCTGCAGCGGGCTTCCCTGGACCGTGGCTGCTCGGCGTCATGACGGCGGAAGAGTTGTGATTGACATCAGTGCTGGTCTTAGATTCTCGAGACAAATCCTCTGCTGGCCTGAACACAGAAGGTGAGATACTCGTTATACACCGTCTCACCTGACTCGTCTCTTGGCTTCTATTAACAGTGTATTCTTCTAATAGAAACAATTAAAGGTTAAATTAAATGAGGTGTTTCTCTGTTATTCCAACTCTTTACCTATGATTATTATTCAGACTATATTCAGTTATAAACTCTGTTTAAGCCTCAAATTGTCACAAAACTGTCTTTTCATCTAAGTTCAGCTCAGCCAGCAGAATAAACTGATGGTGTTTTATGTTTCTGCAAACCACAGATACATTACATTAGTCATGTATTATATCAATACTTCTACAGAACATGTAATACAACGTTAAGATGACAAATAACCTGCATGAAACCACCGGATATCTTTAACAAAGCTAGGCCAAAATAAAACTGAAAATTAAACCAGAGACAGATTAAGTTTCAACACATCTGTGGTTTGCAGAACTGCACATTGAAAACATTGATTCTGGTGGTTGAGTTGACAGAACTGCCTCAACAGATCATTTCCAGCAGCTAAATACTGAAGAACAACTGAACCTTCAGCCTCAGGTTCTCCTAAAGCTCACAGGAAGTCCTGAGTCGAGAGCGTCTCCTCTGAAATCTTCCCTCCGTGATCTATGGAACAAGATTTGACTCTTGACCGGAATGTAAAATGTTTGCTTGGCTCGTGTTTCTATCAGTTGAGGATCATTGCCAAACTAAAAGCTGAGATGGAGACCACGATGAAGACTTCTCTAAACTACAGTCGACCAAGTCCTCCAAGAGGTCTCATGTAAATGCTCTCCCTCTCTGAAATGTCTTCCTTGTGATCTTGTTCAGACCCTCGTGTGGTCAGACTCCGGCTCCTTCACCCCAGTATCTCTCGCAGCACTCTGAGGTCTGATCAGAGTTCCGGGTCGGTCCAGCTCCGGGCTGAAGACTTCAGGAGACTCTCGAGGTCGTAGCTCCTAAACTTTTCTCTCCCACTGGACTTCAGATGTGTCGACACTGTTCTGTGTTTAGCTTGAGTGTTTTATTTAATCTTACTTGTTTTGTATGTGTTTAGCTCGATGAGCTGTTGTTCTCTCTATCTGCATTCCTTTCCAGAGAAAAACACACAAAAACAAATCTGAGTATCTGTCAGTGTTTTCATATTTAACTTGATTATGCAGCTCTAGAGGAAGGAAACTCCCCATTAACTGTAGGCAGAGGCATGTGACGGCTGTTATTAATGGAGGAAATGCAGAGAAGAAGCTCCAGAACTAAAACTCAGTTGAATTCTAAGAAGCCAAAGATGATCAAATTAAGCTTTAACGATGCGTTCACTTCCTGTCAGTCAAAAGAAGCTCTGCTCAGTCCTGTGGGACAATCTGATGACCAGCGTGACCGAGTGCAAATATCTATCATACCAACACTCTTCCACAAACAACATATAATCAATAAATCCCCCTGAGGCTCAGCGTCCACATCAGACTGACTCCATCACACAGTTATATGTAACTCTGACCCCGAGGCTGCTGACCGACCTCATCCACATCAGGACTGTGTGACAAACATGCTGAAAGTTAAAAAAAGGTCTCCATCCAAAAAGAGAGATAAAATAACTTGGTTGTGAAATTTGTCTCATGCTCTCATGAACCTCTGCGGAGAATCCTGGCGTCCGATGAGACTTCCTCCATCGTCTCATTGTGCCTGAAACAACATCAGCACTCAGGGCTGTTTTCAGCCTGAACACCCACTCAGGAAACTATTTGGACTCTGCTCTGACTTTTAAAGAGTGAACATGAAGTTACAGGGATGATGGGAATCGTCCTCACTGAACAATATCCAAGAACACTAACAAACACAGTCACAGGGAGGAGAACATGGCACGAGTCACTGTTTACACTCCTCATGAAGCTTTAGATGTGTGTGAGGAGATTTCTCCAATAAGCCTCAGAATAAAAGAAGTATTTCACCACTGGAGAGATGGAACAAAACTAGGCTGTCTATGATGTAGAAAGATTAAAGTATGTTAGAGATGGATGAGCAGATAAAACAGAAACGCTCCCACTGACGGCTGACGTACTGCAAGCCAGCAGAGCTCTGCCAGAATAAATGTTCCCTCAGTAAAACCGCTGCGTGACGGTTAGAAAACATCTTGTTTGGCTTTAGATACGTCGTCGAGATGTCGTGAGATTTTCGTGACGTTGTTATCCGTCGTTAATTTAACAGCGTCCAGCTAAAACGTAGAGAAGCTAAACTCTGTCCAGTTGCATATCCCACCAAAATCATAGTTCCACAGTGTTTTCCTGTAACGACGCAGTTTTAATACATGTTACTAACAGACTTCTGCACAGGAGGCTGTTAAATCTGACCAGGTTTTGTTAAGAAGCAAACATGCAACCTGAGAGTGGAGAATTAAAGCCCCGTCTATCCCTCACTAATACACTGCAGCCTGTCTGCTACCAACAACGACACACACAGATCCCCAGACAACCTAGCGTGTCTCTGCAAAGCATTAGAGGCTTTTGTTCCGTGTTCGATGTGAAACAGCTGCTTTCATGATCTGATAGGAGAGTTCAGACAGCAGAGTTTCTCTGTGTCAGTGCCTCACCTCTTCACTGTGAACTGGATGCGGTGGCTCTGCTCCAGGATCTTCATCAGTGTCTTGGTGTCGTACTCAGACGGCTTCTTCAGGGCGACTCCCTCGGGCAAACCGTGGGCCACCACACAGCTGGGGTCCTTCTGGATCCACTCATAAGGCACAGGGACCAGGCTGCTCTTCCCCACAGCCTCACCTGAACACAACACAACACATGATAATTACAGCTGGCTACAGACAATCTTTAATCTGATTACTGCAGTCAGTAACGGGTTATCCTGAGTCCACCCAAGACTGTGAGACAGTCAGCTTCTCCTCCCACATGCTGATGGAAACTCTTACTGTAAAGCACAGTGAAGACTTCCTCCACCATCTTCCTCAGGACGAAGATGTTGGACTGAGCGTCTGATGGAGCTCTCGGTTTCCCGTGCTCGCCGTCCTTACTCAGTTTGCTGAGATCGCCTTCCTGGTCTTTGGTATGGGCATTCGCTGTGGTCACGTTTTGCAGACATGGCACCCCTGAAGCCAAACGATACAAGTCTTATCTTAGAAACTTCCAGTAAAGTTTAAAAGGCCAAGTGCACGAGAACATTTCAGACGTGCTCAGAAACAGAGTCAGGACCAAAGAAACAGAAGAAGAAGAAGAAGATTGAGGATGTGGCTCCTGAGACGTAATGAATCCGTTACCTTGTGACAAACGCTGCCATGTAAAATAAACGACTTGTGTTTCCGAGAGTGTGTCTGGATAAATGTAAAGCGTCTGCAACAGAGTGATTAAGTCGACAACATCGAGCCACAATCCTCCTCGTTTGTTAAACCTGACGACCTGAAACTCAAACAAAAGCTTTATTTCTGTTTTCTGTCTCGACTGAACGAACCAAACTGCAGCTTGTGTTCTCTGGAAAAACTCATCTCGTCTTTTATTAGCAGTCTGATGAAATTAAACTGTGTAACGGGAGGTCAGCCCTTCAGATCGGAGCATTATCAGGGAAACATTGTGGAGTCTGAAGACGTTATTTGCTCTCAAGGTCAACAGGTGAGACTGAACGTCTCCGAGCTGACCTGTGAGCTCAGCTTACACACTTGCATACTCGTTTGTTTGAAGGAACTGAAGGCTGAATGAAAGAGCTCATCGTTTGGTTACATTATTCAGCCTCTTGTATAAACTTGCTGCAGAAATCCTGCAAGTTATCTGATGAAAATGTTGGTATCTGTTTTAGATTTTTACCTCCGACGGGGACGATGCTGATCTCTGACAGACTTACTGAGTTGTGATCAGTCAGGTAACATCTCTAATTTATTCCGAATGAAACACAACAAGATCTTTTATCTGATATCGGGGAAAAGATGTGAAGTTGCAAACACTTTGTTGCTTCGATTATTTTATGATGATGATGCAGTTACTGAAGATTTCTGCTGAATGTGCATCTGCGTGGATCCCTGCAGGGGCGAGCGTGAGGCGAGAGTATTGGATCTAAGGGGAGTGATCGACGTTACCTCAGAGAGCAGAACTTACGGCAGAACTTGTAGAAGTCTGTCTGGATTTCCCTCCTGGAGTTGAGGAACACTCGGCCCTTTTCTGTGCCGACGGCGATCACGCTGTCCTCGTGTATGGTGACGCACGCCACCTCAGCGTTCAGCTTGGACATCGCCATGCACTGCAGGAGAGACATACAAGATGTGTATGTGAGGATGTGTGAGGACAGAAACACAGTGTACTGTTTATGTTTAAAAGTGGACTGTCACTTATTGGACCACAGACTAAGATGAATGAGACGACAGAGTGTGAGTCCTGATCCAAGACGTACCACTGAGTCCAGCGCAGACACCAGGCTGGTGAGGATTTCCTGTCTGGCCGACACCAGCGGGACTTGCGGCTCGCCACGGGAGTTGGTCCTGATGCCATCACATGCCAGCTTCCTCATCTGAGCCATGCCTCTGCAGGGACACCGCCAGC
This sequence comes from Sparus aurata, assembly GCF_900880675.1. Lineage (NCBI taxonomy): Eukaryota > Metazoa > Chordata > Actinopteri > Spariformes > Sparidae > Sparus > Sparus aurata. The sequence continues at coordinate 34,564,309 of NC_044199.1, read as the reverse complement.
ACAGTTAAGTCGGGCAGCCACAGAGCCATAAAGACTAAACAAGTCAGAGAGCTGCAGCAGTGACCTGCATTCAAAGCAGCTTCTGCTGACATCATTCGGTTTGACTTTAAGCAAATATAAGCTTGCATGCATGAATATGATACTGAGGCCGGAGTCTCGTTATCGCCGAGGAAGGCTGAAGGTTTATTTCATGTTTCATATAGCGAGAAGACGAGCTGCAGCGCCTTCAGCAGCCACAGTGCCGACCTCACCAGGAGCTGCACATCGTAGCTCTCTGTGGAAGGTTTCAGACAGCAGGACTGTTGAGCCCACACGTGTTCAGGCTCAGATCCTCACATGGGGCCTGAATGTCACAGCTCATCTGTAAGAGTGACCGGGCTTTAAAACGATCTGTCCTGCACACTCAGTAACTTCTCATAAATCACTTCTTAAAACGCACTTCCACAGAGCGTCTTCTATGTGAAGTCGTCCTTTATAAATAGATTTTAGCACTTTCTTTCCTTTTATTCTTCTTTATTTATCTGTTTTTATTCCTCTGATGTGATGTCGTCTTCTTCTCGTCTGTTATTGATTTTAATCTTTTATTTATCTCTTTATTTGCATTGCTTTTTGGAGGGATTTTGCTTGTTTGATGGCTTTTATTCCTTTTACTTGTGCAGTAATTCTTCATATTGACATCGTGTGTTTTGCCTTTTGTTTTGTTTGTCCACCTCCTCTCAGGCGACGCTTGTTGAGTGTTTATTCTGTAATATTGTCTTCCTGCTTTTGTTTGTCTGTCAAAGCACTCTGTGAACGTGGTTTTTAAAGCTGTGACATAAATATCATCATTTTATAATAAACCTGACTTGCTTTCAGCTCGGGTCAGAGCAGGTTGGTGATTTGATGTCGGACTCTTCCTCTACGTTTTCAGCAATCACACTTTTCTTTGCAGTTCTCTACATGAAAAGCATTGTGAGATATCTGTTGTTGTGATTCGGGTCTTTATATCAAACTGACTCGCCTCAGTCACACAAAGGTCACGCTACACGCCTACAGTGACACGTTAGCACGCTGTTAATCAGCTGATGAGGATGATGACAATCATTATATGTTTTTCAAGCATCTGGTCATAAAGCGAAGTACAGACTGTCTGAACCAGGTTACATAGAAACCCATCTGGTGTCTCTCATGACATTTCAGGGAGGAACACAAATGTCAGCCTGGAAGGAAAAGTCAGAGGATCTGTTTGTAATCAGGTCAGTGAACCAGAAACGTCTGGACAATGCCAGTTCATCCAGCAGGTACAGAGATATCTCATCAGATGTTTGAGCTGCTGGTGATACACGAGGAAACAAGTCACTTTCATCCTCTGTTTGTACAAAACTTATTCAGATTAGTCAGATATTTCAGTCTGGACCAAAGTCGCGGACCGACCAGCACTTCCACCCCAGATCCAGATCCGGACCTCTCACGCCTCTAGGACAGCTAAAAAAAACCCAAATCCTTCTGCAGCGTGTGGTTTGCTCTGGTCGTTCGGTCTAAGTGGAGCACTCAGACGAGATGACGTCATCTGAGCTGATCATACAGAGTTTTCTCTCCCTGACAGATGGAGGAAGAAAAACACATACTGAGATAAGATGCACAGATAAAGTCTCTCTCTCCACAACGAGGCGTTCACATCCAGTCATCGTTTCAAACTTACAAATCATTGGATCAAGTTTATGGTTGGATTAATTTAAAAATGCACTTCCTTCTCTGTCCGTCTCTGTCTGCAGCCTCCTCCGCCCCCGAGGCTCGGCTCCAACTGTGGATCATTTCTGCAGTTAATCCACCGATCGTCGGGTCTATAACGTGTCAAACCTTTGAGGAAAATGCTCTTCTCAACTGAAACTAAAGAAGCAGTCTGAAGACGTCACTTTAGGCTCGGGGAAACTGTGATGAGCATCTTACTGACTGGACGATTAATCAGTGGACTGTGAAAATAATCAGCAGATTAATCAATAATGAATTCAAATTTATTCTTCGATTTCTTGTTCAACCAAAGTTCAAACCCCAAAGAAAAGCAGCAAACCCTCGAATATAAGAGGCTGACATGTGCAAATGTTTGAAATGACTGAAACAATGAATCAGTTATCAGAACAGTGAGCGACTGATTTTCTTCCGATCGACTCATAATACTAGTTATGCTTAATATTTTATTATCTCCGCTGTGGATTCGTTTTGTTGTTGACAAATGTTGATCAGTGTTTGGTCCTCAAAGCTCTTCAGTTTACTGTCACAGAAAGAAGAAAGATATCACAGAGCTCAGAACTGTGGCTGCCTTCAGATCATCCATCATCGTTTATAATCACATTATGGATCTGAACTGGAGTCAGATGTTGGTCGTGGATCAGCGAGGTTCTGTTACAGCAGGTAAACGTCCACCGCGACACATTTCAAACACATCAAAAACAAAGTCATGTAGCCGTCGACCATCAGGACGAGTACAAGCAGGGCTACAAACAGGAAGAGGAAGTGTTAAAGACAAACCGCTCGGCTAAAGCCAGGCACTATGTTCTCATGGCAACTGAAACCCGTCTCCTTGGAAACTAATCTCGGGGCATTTGAACAATGCAGCTCTGGCCTTTAATCTCTCCAGACACTGGGAACCATTATACTCGCCTCTGGCAAGCCTGAACCACTGACTCAATAGAGAGAGGACAGAGAGGCAGAGGGAGGCGGGTGGAGGAGGGTGGAGGAGGGTGGAGGGTGTGGTGGGGTTCAGCTGCACCAGTCTGAACGTGCCAACTCCATCGGCCATCTAAATCTGCCTCCCCTGAGGCCGCAGCAAACATTAGCCCCCTCCTAAATGATTGCGGTCTGGAAATAGATGGCCTCTTTCCCTCACATATTCAAAAGGCAGAGGACGGCGGGGATGAGCTCAGCCTCGCCGTAACGCCATGTCAACCGCTCTGCAAGAGCCAGAGCGAGCATAATGTCACAGTCCCGTCACGGCTCTCAGTGAATACTGAACAGTTCAGGCCGGAGCGACAAATAAAGCAGCAGACACGAGTCCATTCTAACGCTCACGGAGCAGAGAAGGCACAAGAGGCTCAGATGTAAATCCTGCTGCTGCTCTGTTGACGGTGAATGACGCAAACTTTGTAGACGAGCCAACGCGACTCGCTGTGATTTCATCCAAACCGTCACTCTGACAAAAGCCCGCTTATTCTCTGAGCTCGCCAAAATCAGCCGGCGGGCCTCGTTAGCGGGAGCGACGGGCGTGTTTCAGTCTGACGCCGTCGACTCGATGTTCAGAGAAGTGTTTGCTAAAAAGATGATCGGCAGAAACCAACAGTGTTCATCGAGACGCAGTGGAAGACAACAAGATGCACAGAGTCAATTCATGTTGTTCACATGAGTCGAACACTTTCTGCTTCCAGCTGCTTCAATGTGAAGATTTACTGCTTTAGTTTCGAGTCTTTGGGCTTTGGACTGTCGGTTGGACTAAGAAGCAATATGAAGACGTCACTTTGGACATTTTATAGGCTGAATGATTAATAGATTGATCATAAAAATAATCATTAGCAGCAGTCCTACACCTTTCTATTGATGTTTTATGATGAAGTCTGCAGGTTGGCATTTTTCCTGCGTCTTAAACTCTCGGCCAAACTGTCAGAGTCGTTTGGATCAAACCTCGAGGGGAATTCAGATTTCTTCAGAAACTTCATAAAACCTGTTTTAGAGTCTGTAATGTGATCAAGAGGTAGTGAATAATATCTGTACGGGATGGCCAAGGTGACCACGGAGGTTTTTACGTTCAAATAAAACAAAAAATCTTGGAATCAGCAAAAGCAGTTCAGGAGTTGGACTTCCTGGAGGGTTCTGGGGGTTCTGGAGGTTCTGAGAAGGAACCAAACGTGACTAAAGGATTCAAACGTAACCTGCTTCACGCCAAACTTGTAGTTTGTTTGTTGTTTTAAACATGACTGCTGAAAACATTAATAATCAATCAATCGTATCTCCGTGTGCGCTGAAATATCGACTGTGACGTGTTGTTGTATGATGTTGTTCTGTTTACAAAGAACTCATTAAATGTATCAAATAACAACATTTGTCCATGATTTCATTTAAATAATCGTTCTTGTGATGCATGAAGCTGTAAACACTGATTCCTCTTCAAATCAATCACATCAGTAGAGCTGCAACTAACTAATGTGTCAGTTAATTGTGGATTAATTGATTAGTTGCTTTATTAAAGGATATAAACTGTGGAATGATTGTTGATCAGTGATTCGTCCTCGACCCAAAGATCTTCAGTTTACGTCACAGAAACCAGAACATATTCACATTTAACAAACTGACATCAGAGAAGAAACGCGCTCAAAACAACTGATCGATTATCAAACTATTGATCTCATCAATTCAATTGTAGACAACTAATCAATGAATCATTGCAGCTGCAATCTAAAGTGAACAAACAACTTTATTATCTTCTTGTTGTTCAGATCACTCGTGTTTTCTCCTCGTTTGACGAGCTGAGAAACATCTGGTTAAAATAATCTGCAGAAGGTTTAATGAATCGATCCCCTGCCTGCACACCTGCACACCTGAACACCTGCACACCTGCACACCTGCACACCTGAACACCTGCACACCTGCACACCTGAACACCTGCACACCTGCACATCTGAACAACTGCACACCTGCACAGGTGTGCAGGCTGACAGGAGGCTGAGCTGAACCAGGTGAGATCTCACACTTCATGAACCAGGATGAGCGCCTGCACTGTGACGGAGCAGCGTGACATTCACTCCGTCAGCTGAGGCGAGGCCGACGGCGCCCAGAGGAGCTGCAGGCGGCTCTCAGCGCCGGGCGGCCATCTTGTTGTTCTGAGTGGATCTGTTGTGTGTTTGTGTGTTGTGAGTGTGAAGGCGTCACGAGTTCCTTCACACTGATCCACTTATCTACAGGTGGCAGCGACAAACACTGTTAGTGTGTCTATGAAGAGGGAAATGCATTCCACACACACACACACACACACACTCACACACACACACACACACACACACACACACACACACACACACACACACACACACACACACACACTCACACACACACACACTCACACACACAGGATGTAAACAGACACTCAGTGTGTTGACTCCACGAGGAACGTCTCGTCTTCCTACAGACGACTTTTTCCTGTTCTGCTGTTTCACAACAGACCACGTGGAGTTTGTGTTTCTGCACAGCTGACGATCAATCGATCACTCATCAACTATTCAATAAATCCACAACTATTTGTATAATGGATTATAAATAAGTCTCCGTCAATGTGAACATGTTTCTTTCCTCTGTCACAGTAAACTGAAGGTCTTTGTGTTGAGGATGAAACACTGATCCACATGTTTCAACATGTTCTGACATTTTACAACAACAAACAACTCACTGATCAATCGAGAAGTTAATCGACAGATTCATAAACAAAAAGAATGATCATTCGTTGCTGAAGTTTTCATCGGAGTTGTTAATAATGTCGCTGGTAAACTGAAACTTTCTGTCCCAAAAGTCGTGTCTATTATTCCTCATTAAGGATCAAAAATTTATATTTTTCATGATATTGTATTGAAGTTAGAATATCGTGACAACAGTGCAACCAATCACGTTTCTTCAGCTGATACTGATTATAAATAATCGAGGAGACAGAACTTCCAAATATAAGATAACTGATATTTGGAGGTTCTGTGTAGGAGAACAATGTTCAGGTCCTACATTCAAGTATTTCCTGTTCTACTTCCTCTCCTCTACATTTATTAGACAACCTTCGTCACTGCTGATCACTGTGATGTGTAATCGATCAGACAGTGACGCTGTGGGCGGGACAGTGAGTTGGATCCTGCATCAGAGACAAACAGCTCAACGTGTTTAAATGAACTTTATCTGCAGTCGGACTGAAGACACACACAGAGCGATAACAAAGAAACTGCTGAACATCTGATCATCAGCCTCTCTGTGAGAACAACAACCAGCCGAGTCTCACAGACGTCAGTCAATCGTCGCCTATACAAGCACCAACACCCCCACACACAGTCCCACAGGTGTGCAGCACCTCCACACAGGTAACGGGTCAAAGTGCTGTAAGTCAGTGAATCATGATGTGAACCAGTGCAGACATCACAAACCCTTCAGCGACTGATGATGGCTCGTTAAAACAAAGTAAGACCAGAGTTTTGACGTGTCTGCGACAGTTTTCAGGGTGTGGTCTGACAGCAGCTGCCCAACATGTCATCACAGCAAACAACAACATAATCCTGCTGTTTACACCCAGCGCCGCGGGCTGCGGCCTTCTGGGAACCCGTCATCACCACGCTATGATTTTTAACTGCTGCGCTGCCAGGAAGGATTTAATCAGCAACAAAGAGCCTGAGAGCAGATAAACAGAGATGTGACGGAGCGTCGGGTCCGACTACGTGCTGGATTCAACCTGAACAGCCAAGACAAGACAGGAGCATCATCTGAACGATCAATAACCTGATCCTGATGATCAGCCCACTAACAGCCTCAGATGTGACTGAATCAATCCTACTGTCACAGAGGAAAGAAACCAGAACATGTGTGTCAGTGTTAGACATCACTTCAACAGATGACAACTAATCTATTGATCGATTAGTTCGAGATTTGACTCCATTGAAGCAACACATCGATTGATATTATTGATAATGGATGAATCACAGCAATGATGACTTCTACACACTTTATCTGGATAATAATTCAAAAACACTGTTTCAGAGATTTATCAACTGAATCTCCAAACTATCTTCTTCCTTTCAAGTTTTAAATTATTTGACTTCAGTTTGTTGAATGTGAAAGTTTCTGGTTTCTTTCCTCTCTGACAGCAAACTGAAGATCTTTGAGTTGTGGACAACACTGATCAACACTGATCGACTTTTTATCACTTTTAACAAACCAAACGACTGATGGATTAATTGAGAAGATAATCAACGATGAAAATAACTGTTTGATAAGTGTTTCATCCCCAAAGATCTTCAGTTTACTGCCAGCGAGGAAAGAAACCAGAACATGTATTAATCAATGATAAAAACAGGTGTGATTAATTTTACGTTTAATCGTAGCAGCTTTATATTTGACAGGTTATCAATAGTTAGAAACAAAGCAAACCCATGATGTTATGGTTTAAGTTATAGTTCAGACCCAAAATAAGATACTTAAGTTATTATTTTACTAATATGAGAACTGACAAACACATTAGGAGGTTTACATTCACACATTTGAACTCCTGACAGTGATTATAGTGTGTTTATAAGAGTCCTCATCATCAACACAGCCACAAAAACAGTCAATAAACAGTTAATAAAGTTGATCACTGGTCATTAACTAACAGATACCTGGTCACACCTGTGTGTACCACCAGGTGTGAGCAGGTGTGACCTCACAGCACCACCTGTGAGTGGATGTGATGTGATGGAGGACTCACACTGGAGCTTTGTGATTGTGTTGGCAGGAGCAGAGCTGTTAAACTGACATCACATGAGAGTGGAGGGGAATCACAGATCTGAGAGCGACGGCCATAAACACAGGACGTGAGTCCAGATGAGTCCCGTGAACACAATGTGGTGAAGACAGCTGACTAACTTTGAGTCCTGTCAGGAGAAAACACCCTCACAGTCTCTGCTGCCACAATAACTCACAGCAAACACGATGCATGTGTGATTTAACTTTGATTTTAGAGGATCAGATGTTTTCTGATTGGACAAACCAGATTATAATCAAATATAAGAGTCAATCAGTGATCTATAGTGTGAGTTTGAGCTCCTTCCCTCAGTGTGAGGAGGCTGCCTGAGCTCATCTGTGATCTTTGTGTGTTCAGCTGGAGTTTAAACGTGTTGTGCTGTTTGTCGTTTAGCTCCTTCAGCTAGCTGCTTTGTTGTGGCAGCTCGGTAACCTTATCACTGATCGTTAGCACTGTGAGGGGTAATTTAGCAGCAGACAGACGCTGTTTCATGACCATAAATTCAGGCTAACATTCAGTCAGAAGGTGTCAGACAGGCTCGCCTCATTCTCACCGAGCTGCTGGCTAACAACGACCTTTCTCTGCCTCTGACCGTCTGTCTGTCTAATCAACGCTGGCTAATTAGCTAACGGTATCATAATAACGCAGCGCTAGCTCACCAGCTAGCTTAAAGTCGTTAGCTCCGCTGCGTTAGCCGTCTTGCTAGCTAGCGCTAGCACTTTCCTTTCATCTCCTCCCCCAGTCCAGAAACGAGGTTATAATCTGTAATTTCTGCTCGTACAGTCACAGAAAGCGACAAGCTTCATGAGAAGACACTGCTGAAGAGTTGATGAAGATAAAAAGAGACAGCCAAATCTCACCGTAATTAGCGATTAAATAGCCTTGTTGCTGCTGTCAATCCCGGAATAGGTTTATTCCCCGTTTTAATCCATCAGAAACGCTCTCAATTCACATCCACAATGTCGCCGCAGCGTCTGCTAAAACATCGTAATCCGGATCATCTCACTGTGGACTTCGACGGCCGCACTCACAGTCTCTTATTAGTGTATTTAATCTAAGTTTATTTCTGTTTTTCCCTGAACAGAGCAGGGTGTCCCTTTCCCCTTTCTTTGTTCTGTAATCCAGTAAAATTGAAACTCATTCGCCTCCTGCTAATCCCAGCCCAACTCAACAACAGCATCTATTGGCTGCGATTTACATACAGGATTAACGGAGGAACCTCTGGAAAAACCCTCCGGCTGCACTCTGCAGCACGGAGAGCAAATATTCCCGGAATGATTTCTTATTAAATCAGCAGAGAGTTGGAGAGAAAGAGCTCAGCTCCACTGCTGCTCGTTGACAAAGATCCGCAGATGAAGGCTCAACACCGGCCGGATTATTTTTAGTGGCCGCAGCAGCTCCACGGTCCTGACAGGTATGCAAAGCTCTGATATCTGAAAATAGATTTAATATAGGGTAAAGTTCAGATCCCGAGGAGGAGCAGACAGCCTGCATACATCCAACACACCTTTACAATAAACATAATCCTGTATAATCCACTGCAGCACCATAATCTGCTGATTTTCACCTCATTTCTGTAGAATAAATAAACTTTATTTTTAGAGCACCTTTAAAAACAGAGTTTAAAAAAGTAGAAAGAAGGAGGAAACTGAATATAACAGAAGAAACAGTTGAGACAAGTCAAATAAAAGTGATAAAACTGGAGAAAATCTAGAAAGAAGAAAACATTTAAATAAATACAATACTTAAAACAATAAAGGGTGATTAGAAGACAACATCACATCAAAGGAATGAACAACAGATAAAGAGATTGTGAGCAGTAAAATGAATAAATGACAATAAATAGATTAAATAGCCTATAACAAATAAGTGACGTGAGAATAAAAAAGACATCCCAATTAAAACCAGATAATTAGTCCGAGAGCAGTTAAAGGAATGAAAGATGAACACTGCATCACAATAATCTGGTTACTTTCACCTCAGTTCTATATAATAAATAAAGTTTATTTATAGAGCACCTTAAAAAAAAGAGTTTACAAAAGTAGGAAGGAGGAAACTGAATATAACAGAATAAACAGTCGAGACAAGTCAAATAAAAGTGATAAAACTGGAGAAAATCTAGAAAGAAGAAAACATTTAAATAAATAAAATACTTAAAACAATAAAGGGTGATTAGAAGACAACATCACATAAAATGTATGAACAACATAAAGAGATTATGAGCAGTAAAATGAATAAATGACAATAAATAGATTAAATATAACAAATAAGTGACGTAAGAATAAAAAAGACGTCCCAATTAAAACCAGATAATTAGTCTGAGAGCAGTTAAAGGAATGAAAGATGAACACTGCATCACAATAATCTGGTTACTTTCACCTCAGTTCTATATAATAAATAAAGTTTATTTATAGAGCACCTTAAAAAAAAGAGTTTACAAAAGTAGGAAGAAGGAGGAAACTGAATATAACAGAATAAACAGTCGAGACAAGTCAAATAAAAGTGATAAAACTGGAGAAAATCTAGAGAGAAGAAAACATTTAAATAAATAAAATACTTAAAACAATAAAGGGTGATTAGAAGACAACATCACATCAAATGTATGAACAACATAAAGAGATTATGAGCAGTAAAATGAATAAATGAAAATAAATAGATTAAATATAACAAATAAGTGACGTAAGAATAAAAAAAACGTCCCAATTAAAAACTGATAATTAGTCTGAGAGCAGTTAAAGGAATGAAAGATGAACACTGCATCACAATAATCTGGTTACTTTCACCTCAGTTCTATATAATAAATAAACTTTATTTATGGAGCACCTTTAAAAACAGAGTTTACAAAGCGCTGATGAGAAGGAAACTGAATATAACAGAATAAACAGTCGAGACAAATCAGATAAAAGTTATAAAACTGAAAATCAATAGAGAGAAGAAGAAAAATAATAATAAGAGATGAATCAATTAAAACATTTAAATAAATGAATCAGTAAAAACAGTAAAGGATAATTAGAAGAGTGCATCATATCAATGAGATTATGAGCAGTAAAATGAATAAATGACAATAAATAGATTAAATATAACAAATAAGTGACGTAAGAATAAAAAAGACGTCACAATTAAAAACAGATAATTAGTCTGAGAGCAGTTAATGGAATGAAACATTCAGTTTTATTATATAAAAGTAGATTAAAAGTAATTAATAAATGTTTTTCTGCACATATTCACAAACAACACGAAGATCTTAAAGGACAAGTTCACCCAAAAAGTAAAATTAAGTTTCATGGAAGATGTTCTTTGTTTGATCGAACAGTAACTTAATTAATATACATATTAATTGTATTTCATTGTATTTCAAGATATTTCAATATAAATATATATTTATGTCTTTGTTTTTAACGCCAGATCTGCTTCCACTTGAAATAAAAAATATATTAAATACCACAACATAGATGTATTAATCTGCTCACAGTGCTGGGGCTGGTTCTGACAGCCTGGTACTGATCCACTTCAGACCGACTTAGTCAACACCACACAGGTGACTCAGTTCTGATCAGTACAGAGAACAGATCAGCTGTTAGTACAAATAATAAAGACTTTATTTATCTCACCTGTCAAACAGTGAAGTGACTTTGTTTATTAAGAGTAATTTATTCTCAATAAGGAAACATTCAGGAAACAATAAGGAAACAATAAGGAAACATTCAGGAAACATTCAGGAAACATATGGGAAACATTTGGGAAACATTCGAGAAATATTCCCTCCTCATCACTTAATTACACACCGACAGACAAACTAATATGAAAACATGAAATTAAGTCAGAGTCGAGTCTCGAGTCTACAGAGTCCCAGACAGGACATGGTAAAAAAATATATTAATTAAAGTGGCCACAATCTAACTATAACATGTGCACGAATACTAATTTGTGGCCAGGTAATAGGTATAATGCAGGATAATGAAAGAAAAGATGCTCACCTGAAGGACATCACGTAGGCTACTGCAGTTTCTAGAGAGGGTGCGCTCGATTTGCTTACCCAGCTGTCCAGGAATTACATTAATAATATTGATTAGTATTTCGTGCACACATTATACTTATTTTGTGGCCGCAAATTAGTATTTGGTGTGCATGTTATAGCTATATTGTGGCCACAATTGGATTTTTTTTTGACCATGTCACGTCTGGGGCTCCGACTAAGTCAGTTAGTTTCTGCTGAGTGAAGTTATAAATGATCAAACTGAGACTTGACTCGACGTCTGAGGTTAATGTTTAATCTTCACGTTTAATCTCAGCAGCTGCAGAGAAGAGTTGAGATTTAAACAGGTGAAGACAGACGAGCTGCACGGAGACACCTGACGTTTGAAATCAGTCTCCAGCTGCTTCAGGTGTTCAGCAGAACGCTGCAACTCTGTTTGACTGTGAAGAAAATGAAATGTTCTGAAATGTTCATCCTCATGGAGGGATTACTGGTTACTGATTACTGGTTACTGATTACTGATTACTGATTACTGATTACTGATACTGGTTACATAAATACCTGAATGTGTCCCTGGAAAGTTTCTCAGAGAGTAAAAGTATTTATTAGGATACTTTCAGAGCTCTGTAACTTCACAGTGATGATTTAGATCAGAAGAGGTTTTGAAGATTTGAGTATAAAACATGAATATAATCCACTGTCACTGTAATCTGGTCAGTTTCTCTGAATGTTTTGGACCCACAAACATTATTAAATATTAAATTAAACTATGTTGGACCTCAGACTCACACTGAAACACCTCCTGCACCTTTTCTCTCGTGAAGACATCTTTTTGTAGCTGACTGTTAACATACAGAACCAAACAGAACCCTGAAATGTGTTTGTTGTTTGTTCAAAAACAATCTGGACCTTATTGTTCAGGACAGATTTACCTCCAAACCACAGAGAAATATAAAGTCATCTATGTTCACCAGGAGCTAAAACTACATTTCTTCCTGCACCTTTCTGCTTCTGCATGTAAGTAATCACTTGTTTATTCAAATGTCACCATCAGAACCGATCAGCCCGGCGGCAAACACCCGGGCCGAGAGGATGAGACCTGACATTTACTGAGAGCAGCGAGGAGACGAGGAGCATCTGCAGGAGACAAATCCACAGAGCGTAAATAAACATGCAGAACAGTCGGAGTGTTTCCTCTTCAGCACCGAGGAGCCCGGCCCGTTCGTGTGTGTGTGTGTGTGTGTGTCAGAAGCATGAAACCCGACTCACACCTTCATATCTGCTGCCCTCAGAACCGAGCAGAGAGGTGACAGAGGTTTGCAGGAGTGTGAAATAAAAACACCAGCAGCCCGAACACACATTGTTAATATTTAATGACTCAATCTCCAAAACCATTGCAGCAATAATCCAAAGGGTTCTGAGCCCTCCAGCTCAAAAGTCCATGTACAAGAGATCCGATGTGAAATGTATCCGGGTCACGTCTCTCCTGTAAAGCGACAGCGACTCAGAACTGCAAACGGCCGACAGATGGATCAAACAATAACTGGAAGACTGACAGTATAAATTCTATACATGTTCTCAAATTAAACCCAGACGTCGAAGCAAACATCTTACATCTGGGCTTTGGGTTGTAGCTCCTGTGGCCGCCCTTCAGAACTCAACAACGGGTCAGATCGGGCCGCTTTGTCACACCACATGGAATGAATTAATACTAGTGTGTGTGGATGGAGTTAAATAAGAGAGACAGTGAGATGTGTGCTGGGTCACACAGAGATTAACGTAAGTCACTATATTCATCGTACAAACAGACCTCAGACCTCCAGGCTCATTAATATCAGGCCTGGAAGGATGTGCAGTGTCTACAGGGACTACTTTCTCAGGAGGTTGGTCACCTCAGCTGACACCTGAAGAGAGGACTGATCGATATCGTGCTGATCCAAACATTCAGGTACGCAGTTGTTGTGTTACTGAACAGAAGTGTTCGTGATCCGACAGCGCTCACACCTCGATATATATTTTATGTTTAACACTTGATTTTTGAGCCTGAACACACGACTCTTGTCTTTGCTCATTCTGAACACTGAGGTCAATGACAGTTTTACTGATTATACACTGTGAGTAATCACAGGAGCAGTGAGTGTTAAACTCAATAAACTCAACAAACGAAAACCGAATCCTGTTTTTGAAAACCAGCCGTTATATAAGTGTGATAATGAAGTCAAACACTCGGCTCTGTGCTGTGAATCCACCTCCATCTTTTTACAGAGGCTTCCTTTTGTGCATAAAGAGCAGAACATAACCCTGAAATGATCAGAGTGATTTTTATTATTATTGAGGATACTTCAGGAGTACTCGAGCCTGATCGTGATGAGAGTCAGACAGACAGAGCTGAGTGCCTCACAGGCTTCTTCACAGACGATAAAGACAGAAAATGATGGTTATTTTTCAGTATGATCCGCGGCTGTACGTGAGATTTGAAACAGAACAGAGTGCCTCTTGACTTCAGAGACAAGGTTCAGGATCGTCTGGGGCTCATGGATTCAGGCAACAAACGTCATTAACAGACTGAAGTCAAACAACACAGACTCACATCCTCTTAAATAAGTCTCGTTGTGTATTTCTTTAAACGTCGGATTTTTCTAAAAGACCTGGACACACGTTCACTTCCTGATCAGGTCTCAGTGTACAAAGCATCACCGGTATGTGAGTTATAACACCGTGGAGTGTTTTAGTTATATTCTCTACATTAGAGACACAAATGGACGTCGACCCGTCTCCTCGGTACCGGCGCTGATACCTGACACTGATAAAACAAACTAATGTAGGTAACGAGTAAATACAACCACCCAGAGTTTATAATCTGCTTCCTGTATAAACTGAAACTCACACACCCAGTGCACCTGAACGGTCATGTGATCTGAGTCTTCAGGTGTGTGGACGGAGGTTATTTCTACTGGTGTGTGTTTGGACCGGGCCTCAGAGGATGTGAATCCCTCTGTCACTGAGGGTTTCCCCTCACTGGATTCAGTCCAGGAGGATTATTTGAGGGGATGTGGATTATCTGACTCGATGACGACACACCTGACGTCTAAACGTTAGTCCATCAGTAAAGTTTGGGCCAAAACATTTGTGTGTAACTGTTTGAGTTAAACTTCAGAACAGACTCAGAGGAGATGATGTTGCGGGTTCAGAACAATCCTCTCTTCAGGTTTCAATTAAGGTGACCAACGAGCCGAGCTAGTAACAGAAAGAGTCGGAGTCTCACTGGCCAGGACAGCTCAGCCACAGAGGAGTATTACAAAGCTGAGGAGCAAAGTAAAAGTAATAAATAAAAAGAAAGAAAGCGACTGAGACCCAGTTCTTCACTTCCTCACGCCGTCGTCCGTCAGCCGGATCAAAGTTCTGAATTGTCGCAGAGTTCTCGGCAACTTGAAGATTCAAACTTTCTAACTAGAGTAAAGCTTCAGAAGTTGCCGCCTGTTTGTTCTCAGGAGCTGTACCGATAATATCTCTTCACGTCCGTGTTTCCTGTTTACATCTTATAGTACTTTAAGCGGTCGTCATGATTGGCTAATAGGTGCTTTCTGCAACAAACACATAAATTCACTGGAGATAGAGATTCGCTGTTTTGGTTTTAACTGTAAACTGAAATGTTCCTCAGGCGTCCGTCGCAGGATCGGGAGATGTGGAGCTCTGCACGTCCAGTCCAGTCTAATCTCTTCTGCTCATATCAGTGTTGTTCCTGAAACACAAAGAACAAGACGTCTTAACAGCGACAGGCCTCAGTGATGTCTCCTCATGCATGATGGGTAATATACAGTGAAGGTATACCAACATCTGGAGGAATGTCTGACTCCTGGTGGTGGATCCCATTGGATGAATTTGCACCATGAGCCTGAAAAACATAAAAACACACCGAGAGAGAAATAATATGAATAATTAGACATTTTGGAAAATAAACATCACTGAGACAAACAGACTCCATGTTTCTGCTCAAAGACAGAAAGAAGTTCATCCAGAACATTTGCTGAATGAACAAGAAGGTCCAAATAATGCAGAATGAGTTAGAGACAGAGTTTCACAGAGTTTATAAAGTGTCTCCAACTCAACAACTCACTAAACTGACACATTTGTTAAGGGAGTCTGGGGACTTTCTCCACGGGGACAAAGAAGGAGCCTATATTGTTCCTGTTTAGTGTCTTTGTAACATGTGACATGTTTAGATCAATAACATGTTTCTTCTTTCATAAATGGAGTGTAAATGGTGAAATCAGTGTAAACAGTGTGTTCAAACAGCTGATCAATGTTGGCAGGTAAGACTTAGCACTTTAGACACAGAAGCAGACAGGCTGGTACAGACATGCTGCCACAAACTGACACTTTTTACAAGGAGACAAACAACTTCAGCTGAAAGATTTAATGCTGAATTTACAACAAGGACACAATGAGTTACAATCTGTCACAGACACAGTTTCATAATGTTTATAAAGTGTCATGCTACTCAACAACTCCTAAAATTAACTGATTTGTTAAGGGAGTCTGGTGATGTTGTGATGACAGTTGGCTTCATGTTCTGATTTAATGCTGAATTTACAAGAAGGACACCATGAGTTAGAATTTGTCATATATATAGTTGCATAATCTTTATAAAGTGTTACGCTACTCAACAACTCCTAAAATTCGCTGATTTGTTAAGGGAGTCTGGTGACTTGGGGATGAGAGTTACATTTAATGCTGAATTTACAAGAAGGCACCAATGAATTACAATCTGTCAGAAATAGGGATTCAAAACATTTTTAGAGTTTCTTCTAATGCAGCAACATTCACAATTGTGTGATTTGTTAAGGGAGTCTGGTGATGTTGAGGTCACAAGTTCAGCAGTCGGATCAGTTGAAACTGACTGTGTGTTCACAAACATCAGCAGGTTAAGAGAACACAAACGTAAAAATAGATCAATAAAGCTTCAGTTCAGCTTCTTCTCAGTCTTACCGGGCTTTTCTCTGGATGCCGGCGCATGGCCTGGACCAGCTGGTCGACCTGCTGGTTGTGCTCCAGGGCGTTCCTCAGGGCGTCCTCGGTGTTCAGCAGTCGCTGGCGGAGGCGGTTCACCTCCGAGTCCAGAGCCGAGGGGTCCAGCATGGAGTACCGCCGGTGGTCGGGTGAAGACCGCTCACGACCCTGAAGCGCAAACAAGGCAGGAAGATAAGAGCTAAATTATTCACATCATGCTCCAGTATATGAGATTAACATTCACTCTTCGCATATAAAGAGCACATTTTCATATTTATATTTCCTCTCAGGGATCAGCTCGAAAATATATGAACCAACAGCTGCTTTTATATCTCAGTGAACGAAGACTAACCAGCTCCGATATACGACTCTGTGCAGTTTATGTTCCATCTTAACACTGCATCCTCCCGACTATCATGCTGATGAGGCCTCGTTCTAGCTTTAAAATCATGTGTGAGTGAGGTGAAATCATGGTTCAGTCGACGATGATAGAAATGATGTTGATTGGTGGAAACGTGAATGTACTTTAAAGGAAACAAATCGTCATTAAGAGGAAGGAAACTGACCGACCGATCATAAAGTCTGGAGAATGTTTGACAGGCAGTCTCAAGTTATCAGTGTGGAAACATCAGGTTAAACAAATAGATGCTATCACATTGCATGATGGGAAATGGAGGAGTGAGCTTTTTTCCATGCTTAACCTCTCCTAAACCAATAATAGGTTTGTGGGGGAAACGTTTTGTGCAAACAGAAGCTGCTGAGGATTAAACAGGGAAAGAAGAAGAGTGAATGTGTTAAACTGCAGATGAGCGTCTTCTCACCAGCAGCAGCAGCTTCTCGCGCAGCGTCTTGATGTCCTCCTGCAGCTTCTGCTCCTTCACCTTCCACTCGGCCTTGTGCACCTCCCGGGTCAGATCTTTCTCCATGTCCCGAGAGTGGCGGTGAGACTCCAGCAGTAACACTCTCAGCTCATTCAGACTCCTGGGAGGACGACAAACAACAACCAATTTTCCACGTGTGTTTTTCCCGCTGTGAACTCGACCTCTCCACCGAGCAGCGAGGTCACGATCGTTTCAAAGATACCAGCTCATTATGTGAATAATAAGTGATCTGGTCTGACCAGTGGGGATTGTGTAGGCGGACTCATCCCAGTACATCTCAAACAATCTGTGACTTCTGGCTGTTTGCCTGCATACTAACATCAAACACACCACATGTTACCCAAAGAGGTTAGCTGGTTTAACACAAGATATATAAATATATATATATATATTTATTTCACACACGAGTCCCTCCAGATGGATCCTCAACAAATATCTTTATATTAATAATGCATCGAATGTGTAACAAGGGACGTAGAAGAAGTTAATATACCAACATCGTGTTCACACCTCGTGTCTGCTGCCCCAAAGTGGACAAGAAGTCAGTAACTGCTGCTTTTAAAGGAGCAGTTCACCCAAAATAAACTGAGTCTCCTTCTCCTCCCTTTAAAGTCAGTCGTCCACAGAACATTTCTGAAACTTCACAGTAAAACTAAACAACCGAAGCAGCTGGAGACTTGATTTAAAACGGAATAAACATCCTAAAAACACTCAGATGTCAACATATAGCTCATCTGCAGAGGGAAGAGAGCACAACATGCTCTGAGACCAGATTTACACCCTTTGTTATGAGGAAACCTTCACTGGAGCGTCGCTGTAACATCCATATTTGATGGTTTCTCAAGAACTGAAGCTGTTCATCTCAGTGCTACACAGATATTCATATTATCACACATGTTCTGTAGCAGAACAGAACTGTGTGCAGGTGTTCATTAAAAAACTGGAAAAATCTTCTATTTTGTGGACTTTTCCCCAGAAGAGGTTTTGTATTGTTTTCTTGTGTGTG
Organism: Sparus aurata; assembly: GCF_900880675.1. NCBI lineage: Eukaryota > Metazoa > Chordata > Actinopteri > Spariformes > Sparidae > Sparus > Sparus aurata. The sequence goes on along the minus strand of NC_044199.1, from coordinate 34,545,941 downwards.
CACATCCTCAAGAAAGGAAATATTGTGACACCTATTTTCATTAGAAACCGGAAAATAAACGGTTTCTCTCTCTGACTGAACTAAGATGAGCTTGATCGCCTCGTTAACTCATCGTCAAACACACATCATTCAAACTGGACTTTGATTTGATTCCAGTTGCACAGATCTCGATCTCACATCTTGGGTTTAAATCTTTAACGTTCTGCAGACTGTGATCACAGCAGACGAGCTGCACGGATCCATCTGATGTGTTAAATCAAGTCTGCAGCTGCTGCAGTTATTTAGTTTTACTGTGAAGCTCCAGAACTGTTCTGTGGACGACGACACCTCTCTGACTTTCATGTTTGAAGGTTGTTAGTTTTTACAGAAGTGCAGAAACGTCCTCCACCTCCTTCACTGTTTCCTTCAGCGCCTCGGGCCTGAGTCGACCCAGCTGGAGTCACCACAGCGACTCGTGCAGCGACTGCATCAGTGTTGGTGTCTGTTGGACCACGTGACCTGATAGTAAAACCTTTGTTAATTGTCTGTTTTCCTTAAAGCTCGTCGCAGACTGAAGGAGCAGCAGGAACATTAACGGAGCTGATGATGCCTCCATCCAGTAACTCCACCTCCAGGGGACACTCACTGATTACTGCACTGATGCTGTCTGCAGTATACACACTACTTTTATTACATACAACATAATTGCTGCTGCTGCGATAATACACAGAAACACATCCCGCTGTAGCCGGAGGCTGTTGTGTTGGAGCCTTACAGCAGTTACTAACATCATAACCGTCGGTAATGTAATAACTGTGTAATGTAAGAAGGCCAATAATGTGACATCAGAGCGATCTGTTGGTGCAGAGAGCTGCACGTCTGCAGCGACACCGCGACAACCTTCTCTTCACACCCGGCTGGAGAAATTATGACCTCAATTATCAGAGTTTTACTGATTTGGCAGTGAGGCAACAGGAGCTGCTGAGTGTGGTGTGAGCGGTGGACGTGGCTCAGGTCTCTGCCGGACGTAAACACCCAGCGGCCTCTGGTTTACCGTCACACCTGTACCGTGTTACCTGCTGGCCGATGGCAGTCTGTGCAGAGCTGGCAGTCACACACTGAAAAGGTGGAACTATGTTAAAATAATGAGGTGCACAGGTTGTTCCTGCAGCTGCCACTACAGCGACAGAAGTGTGATCTTTCAGCCGCAGACAGAAACTAATTACCTGCAGCTGCTGACAGAAGCTGAGCAGAAACACTCAGAGCTGCGTCTTCTCACCAACAACCATCAACTGAGCTGAACCTGTAATGTGAAACTTTTAGTGACGAAACCTGAGAGAAGTTTTATCTGACTGTATGATGAAAATATCGTCAGTAGACTGTAACTCCTCAATCGTTTCAGGGAATCACTGAAGTGTAAAATGTGTTATTGATTATCGCTCCGGTACGAAAAACATTCTCCTGATCCATCCTCTATGTTTAATCTGAGCAGGATTGACTGGTGACAAGTTGGCAATTACCAACATATTATAAATCTCTCTGAGATCACAACAATCCTTGTTGTATGTGCCTCAACATGGTTTAATTTCCAGACAACAGTTATTAAACAGCTGCTGATTTCTGTAAAACATCTCCAGGGAACTTCTGCAGGTCAGTAAATTAAAGAAGCGTCAGTGATTAATCTTGAACTTCTTCACATTCTGGTGAGGAAAAGATGTTTGTAGTTGTGATAAGCGATTGTGCAGAAGCAGAGCAGGTGTTTCTGGGTTCACCTGGTCACCTGGAGAAGTCTGAAGAGGTCAAACGTCTCCAGCAGCACTTGTAGTAATATAGAACAACCTCGTTACACCGACGCGTTTCAGCTCGTGTCCTTCGTCACGTGTTTGAAGTCCACCTCTGTGTTACTGCAGAGCTCAGCTGCGACTTCTACCTGAGTTACAGGATGGATCACCAGATCTTCTTCATCTCTCTCGTACTGTCATAAGTCTGCAGATGTGTTCAATCCATCGGCATAGAAAATAGTGAATATCTGCATTTATATATTAATATATAAACAGTTTGCCTGAGGACACTTCATCGACCGGAGGAGCTGAAACATGTCTGTCATATTATTATATATTATATATGTTTGTATGTAATGTGCTCTAAAATACTCCTGATGTAGCTGAAGATATTTCCCAGTTCTTGTAATTCTTGACTTTGTCCGGCAGCCTCAGTTTTAATTGATTTCATCATGACACCCCGCTGTGTCGGTCCAGCGTCAGCAGCACCCGGAGCCCCACAGCTGACATGAATAAGTAATCACATGAACAGTGTTATATTCATAATGAGGCTGTTAACACCGTCTGCTGCTGTGAGACCAGATCTCGTCCCGCTCGCTGTGTTTGTGCAGATAATTGCTTCTTTTACATTCATCTGTTTTTACTGCGAGGCCTGTAAATGTACAGAACTAATTTCCCTTGTGGGACGGAAACGTTTTCAAATTAGAGTGGAAGTTGGTGACGATTTCCACCTGAGCTGGAAATGTGTATTTAAAGTCGTTCAGAAGTTTAAATGCAGTGAAATGCTGACACACTCAGAAGAAACATGAAGTTCTTCTCTGAGCGGAGGAGAAGAAGCCTCCTGCTGGTGAAGATAACAACCACAGCAGGTTCCATCCAGAGTGAACATTACAGAATTAAACAGTATGACCCAAATAATTCTGTTCAGCCTGACAAGCTGTGTGATCGGATCAATACTGTGCCTGTAGGCTCCGACCCTCCGTCCATTAGCAGACCGTTAAATAATGTGTTTTTATATAACAGTCGGCTCTAAGTGCCGAGGCAGATGGTAAAATCAATCCTCACCTCTCTTTCTTCAGCAGCTCCTGGCTGATGTGGACCAGCTGCCCCGAGGCATCATGGGACTTCTTGGTCATGGCCTCCAGCTCCGCCTCCACACGCAGCTTCTCCTTGGCCAGAGCGTCGACTTTCTTCTCCCCGGAGCGAACTTTGGTCTCCAGGGCTGACGAACGAGAAGGAAAGCAGACGGGTGTTATTGTATATTCAGCTTTCATAATGTTTTATAACGTATATTCATATTTTTACAGCCATTCGTGAGTGTTTACTCCTCTTATGAAGCATTAATAAGCAGTGTATAATCAGATGTTTATTCATGAAGGTCAGGAGGCGTGGCTGAGAGCTCCAGGAAGAGGAACTGAGTTCAGTCATAGAGAGAAACTTCAGTTCGGACGGTGGACGGTTGTATTTTTCCGTTTAGAAGGAAAATATATGTCAAAATATTTCCTTTCTTCACATTTAGTGAGGTTATGTTCTTGTTTTAACATCTCCAGCTGAAGCTACAGGCTGTCATACTGTCACCTCTGAGCTACAGAGGCTGTGAGGATGCTAGCTGTTAGCATGCTAACTTCTGCAGCCAGCACATCTTTAACAACCTCGTTCTCTTTCTGTGCGTCTCAAAGTTTCTCTGCAGCAGCTGGAGTTCCCTAAATCAAGACGGTTTCCTCCCGAGCTGCGGTCTCTTCCTGGCCTGCAGCTCAGCGAGACTCCACAAAGACGGAAACATGATGATTGAAATTCATACTAATAACTATATAAACTGGATTGAGGCATCCGGGGAGGAAAGCGCCGAGCTGAACCAGGTCTGAGCTCTCAGGACCGCTGAAATCTTATTTTCTAAAAAGCAGCGAGCAGAGAGGACTAATGAAACCATTCTTCACTTTGTGCCTGCCATTGTTCAGCTCTCTGTTTAAATTATTCACAATCTATTCTTCAAAGAGTGTCACTCTGATTATCTGAACTACATGAAGTGTGTTTTGGGCTCTTTTGATGTGTTGGAACTTTATGTTTTTTCAGAAGACAGCGAGTCGACAGATTTCTCAGCGATGATCAAAGAACGTAACGCGAAGACGAACACGATCCACCGAGCAGTGAACTCAGCACGACGCAGAGGAAGGAGCGCTGCGCAGACGAACACTAACCATCCAGATTATCTGAAGATGAGTTTACAAAGAGTCGGTCCAGACCGGCTCACCAAAACCTCTCCATCATGTCAGGGAGCGTCTCTATCGAGTGTCGCTCGGAGCTAAACGTCATGTTAGTGAGTCTCTGAGTGTTGGATCAGCAGCACCAGCGACTCTGGATCAGACTGAAATCTGTCCTGAACATCCAACAAATGTTTGAGCTGAGGAACAAGACGACATCATCCAGTCTGCAACAACCCAAACCACAACAAGCTGGACCTTTAAAAACTGTCTCAGTAGGTTTCAGATAGAAAAACCTCGAAGTCAACACAGAACAAACATCCACCTGCAGACCTCCTCTCACATCACACTGGAGGAGAGAGGAGGCGCAGAGTTCGGGTCGAGCAGAACTGGACGAACCTGGACCGGGACCTGCTGACAAAGGCGTACAGAAGTGTGTGATGGCGTGACGTCGCTGGAGACGTTTAGAAGCTCACAGTGTGACACCAGGTGAGTCCAGGTTGAGGGTTCTCTTCCAGAGCGTTCACTGCGCTTCAGATTCATTATCAGGTTTTTAACCAGCTGAATTCTGGTCGTTCAGCCAACACTTGTTAAATTTATACTCTCCCGTAATTGTAGCAGATTCTGCAGTCAAGGTCTTTTTCTGGAACTGGCGAAATGTACGGAGATAAATTCTCAAACGTACATATTTATGACCTAACTAAATGTAATTTAAGACCTATATTCAAAATATGGACGTATTTAAGATTTAATAAAATTGAGATTGTCAAATTTGAGACTTTTTAAGACCCTGTAAATAAAACCACTGAAATATATAACAGTAATATCACAGCCAGTGAGAGGGAGGAAACTTTAGCTACTTTCCAAAATACATGAATTGATTTTCACTGGATCAGGTTCAAATCTGTCCTGAACATGAAACAAACCCTGAAGATCGTTTACAACATGAATTCATTTAAATAGTTGTTGCTGAATGTTCAGACTTATTACAATAAATCTTATTACAGCTCGACAAGTTTTCACTTTGTTGACGAAACGAGTGCAGAAACATTAGAAATTGTGATTTAATTTGTTTGTGATGAACTAAAGAGTTGAATCTAATATTCAGTCCACAGAGAGCGACGTGACATCATCTGATCTGCAACAAACTGAAACACTACGAGTCGTAACTTTCCTGAACCCGATGAAAAACAGGCTCCATCACACAGAGACAGACAAACGACCGGCTCCAAATATAAAACATCTTTTAATTTTTCATATATATGCGACGAATATTAACGCTGTCATGTGAAGAGTTTCAGGTAAATTAGAATAATCCTTCTTGTGAGAATCTCCTGTCGAACTGAAGTTAATGAGTGTGTTTTCATCTCCGAAGCTTCACCGAACAAGACGTGTGTCACATCTTCAGAACCAGAACAACAGAACTACAGCCAGCTCACTCCTGTTCTAACGTGACGAGTGAAACACGAGCTGCAGGGAGAAGCTACGAGCTCTCTGCAGATTTAAACTTTCAGAGACGAGAGACTTTGAGAGAAAAGACGGGAGAGGTTGTGAGAGTTCACGACTGCTGGACTTGTTGTGGAGACGCTGACATTTACCTGCCATCTGAGATTTGAGGGCTTCGACCTGCGACGTGAGAGTCGAGACCTCTTTCTCTCTTTTCAACAACTTCTCCATCGTTTCTGAGGAAAAGACAAAACGACAGGAAGCGTTGAAGAAACAACAACGCTGCAGTTTAAAGTCACATGTCATCTGGTCATGTGGAGACGATCCTTCAGATTTATGATTCCATAACATGTCGTCTTTATGCAAACTAGTCGATATTTCATTTAAATATTCAGACATCAAATATCAGAAAACCTGCGATAATTGTTTTAATGTGAGGAATCGACTGGGAAAGTTTCAGGATGTTATTAGAATTTTTACACAATTATCTCCTCAAAATTAACTTTTTTAATCAGACTCAAACTTTCATTTTGATTAATAATTATATTCTGAAGGTTTTCACTGAGGGCTTTGTTCATAAATCTCTCACAGCCTGATTTATTTTTACATTTTAATCATAAAAACGTGGAGAAAATTGATTATTTGTGGCTGCTGACAGTGTTTTATTCTATCTGTCAGTTAGCAGGAGGCTGTAAAATCTTATGAACTATGAAACAGAAATAAAGGCAGTTTTTCTTCTTTTTCTTCCAAATACAAGATGAACAAAAACTGCTCACAGTTGGTAGATTAACCTCCCTGACAGTCTCGCCTCATTACATGAGGTCAAATACTTGGATAGTTTGAGAAATGTAGCATCTCTGTTCTGTAACGATGACAGTATTCTATAAAATATAAAACTATTCCTGATTACATCGGTATTAAACGTGGAGACGGACAGGAGAGTCGCGTCTCCACACAGAGCAAATAAAAGTGTTTCTCAAATCAAACTTTTGTCTGAAGGTTAAAAAAACAAAACTTCTGCTTCACTAAGAAACATTCAAACTGTTTAAAACAGCAAATTGTTGTTTTTAGTCTTTTGTTTTGTGCAAATTGAATTAAAAAAGATACAAAAAGTGAATTACTGAGCTTCAGAGGATTTCCTAAAATATTAAACTCTTCTATTGTTCAACTAAAATAAATCAAGTTTCTACTAAAACTGTAACAGTAAAATAAACAGTTATCAGAGTGGAATTCATCTTTTCATCAAACTCTTCACTAAATGTTAAACTTCTTCTTTTAAAGGTTTGTAGTCGACATGTTAAAGAAGACAGAACGGTGAACTGTGATCAGCTGCTTATTAAATGAATACACTCAGTTTTCCCGTGGGGGGGAACAACATGGATCAGAACACGTGACCATGAACAGACGTTGGTACCTTCGATGTTCTGCTTCAGCTTCATCTTCTCCTCTGAAATCTCGTTATCTTCTATCACCTGCAGCAGAATCAGAGTGAGTAGGCTGAACTGGAGCAGCATGTTAAATGACTGAGAGGATTTCTTATCGCTGCTCTTCAGACACTCACGTTAGCATCGTGGGTGGTGTAGCGGTCGGCCTGGATGGCCTGCAGCTGGTTCGCCGTCACCCTCAGCTTCTCCTCCAGCTTCTGGATCTCCTCCTGGCTCTCGGCCTGGGCTTTCTGCAGCGCCTGGTAGTCCGTCATCTTCTTCTCCGACAGCTCCAGTCTCTCTCTCAGCTCTCCTGTGCCTTTCTCCTGCTCCACCTGCAGCTTCTCCATCTCCGCCAGCCTCCGCTCCGCCTTCTGGAGCTTCTCCGTCGCCTCCTCCAGGGCCTGCTTGCTGCTCTTGGCCTCCATCTTGGTCCTCCACGTCTGGTTCCCGTCGGTCAGCTGCTCTTTCACCTCCTGCAGACGGGAGCACAGGTCCTCGCGCTCCTTGGTCAGAATGGCGGCTTCGATCTTGTGTTTGGCCTTCAGGTTCTCCATCTCCAGCTGGTGCTCCATCTTCAGGCCCTCCAGAGTGGCTCTCAGCTCTTGGGGGTCCTGCTCCTGTCCTGCTGGATCCGAATGATCACCGCTCAACGAGGCCTTCAGCTCCTCCAGGGAGCGCTGGTGGTCGCTGACTAAAGTGTCAAATTTAGCCTGCAGAGGGAAGAGAGACGAGTTATCGGACTGAACGGGCGAAAACATTCAACTCACAAAACAAGATGTTACAAGATGTTTCCCAGATGTTGTGTGTGGAGGGCCGGGTAGAGTCGGTGCAGATCCAGAACTTCTAGAGGACTAAACACCCGGAGTCTCGTCAGATTCTGCTCTGATCCGGAGCCGTTCACCGACCGGAGGAGAGCTCAGAGATTTTTATTGTGATCCATTTTTCTAAATGTGAAGTATTTTCTCTCCTGAGTTTATGACTTAAGATCTGGAGGGAATTCCAACGTTTCTAAGGAACTTGAATAGTTATTTTGTCTTTTTCCAACCAGTTCTCAAGTCATGAACAGGAGAGAAGATCATTTTGATCAGACTTAGAAAATGGGTCACCAGCAAAAGATAATTCTCATTTGCCTTGCGGGCGTCCGGACGTCTCAGAGAGAACCAGACTCTCTGCTGAGTCCACAGACGAGTTAATGTCTAAAAGTTATCTTTAGGAAATTTGTGGATTTCTCTGGTTTGAACATTGTTGGAAACATTTGAGATAATGTAGGATCACAACTCAACTACCTGTAGAACAAACTTTGTTTCTTGTTTTGATTTTGAAGCAGAATACAGATTTAGTCTTTAATTCATCCTGATTGAAATGTTTGGATCAACATTGTTACTGATGTCGGCTTTCCCCCTCAGCTCTACTGCCACCTGTTAATCCTCACAGAATATTTCTGAATGTAACTATTGATTAATCTGTCATCAGTGATCACAGAGCTTTCTGTGACCCTGCTGAAGCTCTCTGAACGTCTACGTCGGGTCACAAGGCGTGCACAGCAGCAGAATACCTTCCAGCTGTCCATCGTCTCCATGTTCTCCTTCGCGGCCTGTTGCAGCTTCTTCTTCATGTCACTGATCTCCTGGTTCTTATTATCCAGCAGCACCTTCAGCGACTCCACCTCCTGCTGGTTCTCTTTGAACTCGCCGCCCTCCTTCAAGAAGGTCTCCGGCTTGGTGTCGGACCCCGCCGTGGCCTCGCTGTCGGCGTCAGATCGTCTCAGCTGAGCCTGGAGCTTCTCCACCTCGGCTCTCCGGAGGCTGAGCTCCGTCTCCAGCTGCATGATGCGACTCTGCTCCTCAACCGTGGTTTGCTGATGAGACAAAAACAACATGGGCGGTCACTGCTGCTGAACGACCATCTGACAGGAAGAAGAATGACCTTATTACTGTGACAGGTGGAGCCCCTCAAACAGAACGACGTCATTCAAAAGAAAAGACGACTTGAAAGAACAGAAATCAGGAAAAATGAAATCAGAGGAAAAACCCAGAGAGTCCTCGAGAGGATCGGAGACGGTCAGATGCATTCCAGAGAATAATCAGTCCACATCCTGATGAGGGACGGCGACACACTGAGTGACAGTTTGGCTCCGACACACGAGACCTTTATCTTTCTGTTTCACTACAAATGATACGAGCAGGATAAAAGGTGTTGACTGTGACCTGCAGCTGTGCAGGTAGGCGGTGAGAGAAGCCAGGTGTGTTTCTGTTTTCTGTGACACAAAGGACTCGCTGTCCTGCAGACGCGACGCAGCTGACAGATCTATAATTCACACACGGACCGAAAGGATTTCTGTAGCCGAGGCTGAACGTCGTCTGAGCTCCTGTTTGTTTCACCGTCTTCTCTTAAGACTCAGTAAAGATCTAAAACTGTGTGAGATTTCAAAGACAGGAACACGTGCAGATAAAATATTAACCTGTCTGGAAACTTTCTGACTTTAAAGCTGAATTCACACAGATGTTTTTGTGTTTGACACCAGCAGAGAAAAGAAACGTGTTCGTGTGTCTGGACATCTAAATCCACCGTTAACTCCGTACAAACGTGTCGGCTGCGACTTTTACATCTCCTGGTGATTGTGTTAATGTTTTAAACTGAACTTCTGTCCAGATTAACAGCCGGCTCTTTTAAAAACACTAAAGTAAACTTGTTAAACGCTTCAGAACGCTGACAAACGTCTAAACAGCTTCTTTTAAATGTTCATAAGGATATAAAGAATACACTGATTGAGTCTGACTCACCTGTTCTGTCACTTTTACAGCTTCACTAAGATTTCTTGTTGCTTTAATAAGTTAATACATCATTTATCATCCATTAACTACAGATGTGTTGACAGTTTACCTCCCTACAGGATCTACAGGGAGAACAATGTCTTGTTAAAGTTAATAAATCCTTTAATTTACACTTATAAAAGTTTTTGGGGGCTTTTGTCTTTAACACATGCATATAATAATGTTAATAAGCATCTTATAACGACTCACAAGTGTCTTTTTTACTTTAACTAAACGATTATAAGCATATTAATATGTTAAAGTGTGACTGTCAGCCTTTTCTTCTGAGTCTCTGTTCAGATCTAAAACAGAAACGATGTCGTATTAAGGTTAATAAACCTTTATTATGCTTTTATCAACAGTTTACTGAGTGGCTGCTGAGCTCAAATATTCCTTTTCTCACCATCCAAAAACTAAAACTGCTTTTTATTTTTGAGGAGTTGCCTCAAAGTGGCGACACCCCGAGGGCCTCGCATCTCACAGGAGTCCAAACAAACCATTAGACTCAGTTTACGATGCCGCTGTCGTCTTAATAAAGCTGACAGTCGGCTCTGAAACGTTAGAGTCGCTGTATCGTTTCCATCCCGAGTGATAAAAAGCGAAGGAGCCAAAGGATCAACGTGTCACCGTCCAAATGTTTGTGTGCAGAGACGACAGGAGAGGAGAGAACAGCCAGTCTGATCATCTAGAAGCAGCCAAGCAGAGATCATAAAGCCGACAGCACACACACACACACACACACACACACACACACACACACACACACACACAGTCATATCCAATTAAACGAGGAGGAGATTAAGAAAGAGGATCCGCTGCTCAGTGCACAGATGTTAATATCAACCATGTGGGGAAACAGTCTCAGAGGCCGGCGGATGTTTCCTGCTCTCAGCGCCACACGCAGGAGTGAAGGAGTAAAGAGAGAAAGTCCCTGACGACACCGACGTGGATTTGAAGTGAAGAATTGAGAGAGCTCGGCAGCGGATCAAAGCCAGAACAAGATCAGATCTTTCTTTTTCACCTTGGTTCTCTTACCCAACCTCAAGGATACTGCGCCATGAGTGCATCGCCCCTGTCGGGAGAAGCACACAGGAATCCACTGTTTCAAAGCCTTTTGTTATCTTTTGATGCCTGAAAATTGAAAGCACAAGTCTGATGGGTTGATTTGTGATACTGTGGTCTATTACTGACGAGGTTCTTTCTCTGTAAGTGCAGCGCTGCACGTCAGAGCGCTGCAGAGGACGTCCTCCGCTGCTCTCTGCTGACGGGAAACGGGCACCGATTTGTCTCGAACCATTAAAGTGAGAGTCAGAGATGAATCCATTAACGATTCAGTGACGTGTCATGTGTTACTAATGACATCGCTGCACAGTAAACTACAGTGGAGGGATTCATCCAGAGAGTCTCAGAGTGCAGCTGATCCCACAGCCGACCTGCAGACCTTTAAATAAAAAGATGAATCACAGCAGGAGGAGCTGACTTTATGTGTCCTGTCAGGGATGAACGTCTCAGGGGAAACTTTAGGATGTGACGCTGAAGGAAAGAGGAGTCAGTGGTGGGTTGGATGTCAGAGGAGGCTAGTAACACATCTGACTGTTTAATTATCATGTTACAGAACATTTAAACTAGGAAGTCACGGATTCTGGATTTTCGTCTGAAGTGTTTGTATGGAAATGAATAAAAACTTTGACGCTGAGGAACATTTGTGCGGGGGGGGGGGGAATAATATGTAGACGGACCACGACGTCCGAGGATCTCTGATGTTGTGGTCAAAGAGAGAGAAAAACAAAGTCTTCAGTGTTCATTCAGACAGTTTCCCTGCAGCACTGAAACATTACGCCGGATCATAAAAAAGACAACAGCAGGTATAAAGACGTCTGGACGGAGCTTCTGTCTCCAAACTACAGAGCGTGCAATCACAACAGGGTTGCCTTTGCTTTTTCCACTTGAAGAAACAGACATTAAAAAAAGGAACAAACTACTTTTAGCTTCCACTCAGGTTGTTTTGTGGAGGGACACGCAGCAGAGGGGCAGGTAACACACCTCAGCTACTGTGTTCCTGCTCAGGCTATAAATGAGGGACGGTCACAGCGTCACTGCAGCAGAGCAGATACAGGATCCTTCATGACACTCTGTGTTTCTGGGAGGTTGGAGTCCAGATCCTGGTCCCTGCTGAAGCCTCACTGAGCTCCTCGTCTGAACTCATTAATCCTGTTCAGACGTGTGAACAGACCACCTGCAGGTGTGAATCTTCCTTCTACCTTCTCAGGGCGCTTGATATCAACAGCTACACCTCCCTGAGTGTGTGGAGGCACATCCATGACCCTGACACAGTTAGTGAGGATGATAAATACCTCCAGGTCTCCTTTAGTGATGCTCTCCTCCTCCACCCTGAACTGGAGGTCCTCCACCTTCCTGATGTCACACAGAGGATCAAACAGAGTGAATGTGAGTCATCAGGTCGTTATCATTCATGTGTTAATGTGACGTGACAGAAGGAGAACGTACCTCTTCTCTTCTTCAAGCTGATTGGCCAGTTCCAGTTTGTCCTTCTGCGTGCTGGCCAACATGGCTTTGACCTGCTGGAGGGTTCCTTCATTCTCCGTCATGTACTGTGTTGAGGAGCACAAACACGTCTGTCAGCACCGTCACACGTGGTTACTGTGTCAGTTACAGTGTCACCTGGTTGTTACCTGGACGTGCTGCGTCTTCACCACGTTCAGCTCCTTCTCCACATCACTGATGTGGCTCGTGGCCTTCGCCATCTCGGCTCGCTCCAGGTCTCTCTCCGCCAGCAGCTGCTCAATGTGCTGCTGCTTCTCCTTCAGAGCCTCCTGCAGCGCCGTGGTGCCCGAGATCTTACGGGCGTAACGTGACGACGTCTCCGTCAGCTGAGGAAGGAAGAGGACGTCGAACATGAGGAGAGTCAGTGGACAGAGAGGATGAAATGTTAATCCATCTTCTTTAAATGTTCACAGCAAAACAGCTGTTCTGATCAGTAATATCTCACGATTACAGTTTCATGATCAAAAACGTGATCATGTGAAAACTGTTTTCTGGTCCTGTCAGAATGATTTATTTTGTGTTATCACAGGTGAATTATTTCATGAACACACACCGGATCACACTGAAATCAATAAGTGGTTTTAGTATCCAGACATCTTTGAAATCAAACACTTAAGAAAACAGTTTCAGATTATTTAGATATTTAAAGTTATTTTCTAGAACACTGATAAATGACGCTTCAAACTATAAAAACCTCTTTGTTTCTTGGAAGATGTAATATCGTCTGTGACCACTAGAGTGCGCTGCTGGACAGGTTTCTGACCTGTAACTCTTTATAACTGTAAAATACAGATAATATACTGTAAATGAACAACATTTTACACCGAGAGGTGACGATGATTTTTCAAAAGAAGATTAATTTCCAACTTCTGATGATTTATTAATTGTTTTCAGCTTCTTAAATGTGAAGCTGTGCGGCTCCTCTTCATCACCGCTGACAGCAGATGAAGAGTCTCTGAGTTTTGGACTGAAGCCGCCGTCTGACGTCACTGTGGACTAACTGATTAATGGATTCATATAAGTAAATATGATTAATTATCGACGATGACAATAATCATTAGCTGTTCTGAATGAGCCTGATGATCGATGGCGACTCTTTCTGCTGCAGTTCATCGTGATTCTCTGACTCAGCAGGTTTTTGCTGAGCTGCAGCTGAACGAGGACTCGAGCAGCTCGTTCCAACTCACTGCAGCTTTAATCTGAACATCGTCAGGACGGCCGGCAGCAGGTTCAGATAAACGAGGACGTCGGTTTATCTCTCATTGATTTTAGCTCCTGGTCAGGAGCCAGATCTGTGATGGAGGACGCTCCCTGTTACTTTCCTTAATTGTTGGCAGCAGCAGGTCTGAATCATCACATCTAAATACTCTGATTACTCTGACAAACTGAGTACTCTCACTGTCATTACAGAGCTGGAGGAAGAACTCGCATCTTAGATTTATAACTCACAGAGTAGAAATACTCTGGATGTGTATTTAAATGTTTACTTGTGTAACAGAACACAGAAGTATTTACATTAAAACAGATTTAACGCACCTGTAAATGTTTCTGATGACTGAATCGTTGCTGTGTTCATCACTCTGAAACACTGAAGCTGCTAAAGTTGATTTATTTGTTGGGTAGCTCGTTAATTTCTCCTCCAGGATCAATACACTTTAATGTTATTATATAAATACATCATAAATGATTTATTGATCATAATTTCTGTCTGCAAAGTAGCTCAAGTTGTCAAATAAATGTCGAGCAGGAGAAAGTTGATATTTGAGAAGAAGAAGAAATACAATACTCGAGTACAAGTACTTTATAATGGTACTACAACTCTGTGTAAATGTACTTAGTTACTTTCTACCACTGGCTGATTTTAGAGAGCTTTGTTCTGATTCTCAATCGTTTCTGTCCCTGAGCAGAATGTGGTCACATGACTTCAGCACCTGTCACTCACCTGGTGACTCTGAGGATTAAAGCTTACTTACTCAATTTAAAGGAATAAGTTTGGGACATATTCTTCTTCAGGTCGAGAGTCAGACGAGAAGATCAGCCTCAATCTTTCCGTCTGACTCTCAGTGAGAGTTTTATTATTCATGTCTCAAACTGTGGAACTATTCCTTTAAACGTCGCGTCGCGGTCGGTCTTACCAGTCCAGCTCGGCTCGGTCGTCCGCTCACGGAGGAGGCCACCGAGCTGACTGAACTGATGGAGGAGCTGCTGGGGCTGTGGGCCAGAGACGACACGCCCATCGCCACCCGCTTGCTCTTCTTGGCCTTGGCCGGGCTCGTGGAGGGGAAGCCGATCCGGATCACCTTGTGGATCGGAGCGAACAGACCGAACTTGGGAAGACACTGGAAGTATCTGCAGGGAGAGAAGGAAGATGTTAGAGCACAGAGCAGCTTTATGATGATGAGACCAACAAAGTCAGATTGTTAAAGTCTCTCTGTGTTCAGTAAAGTATCCTTTGTTTAGTTTGTGGATGCAGGAAGCTTCACTGGATACTTTACTGAACAATGAAAGGACGAAACTCTGATGGACATTAAGAAGATTATCTCTGTTCTCCATCTGGAAATATTTCAGGTGTGAATTTACCTCACAGCTGTCGTCACAAAGTCCAGAGCAGAGTGACGACAGAGAAGGAAACCAGTTTATAAAAAACACAATGTTAAAGGGACAATAATGTACACGAGGAAACTAATAACGACAACAAGAAGTAAAGTTGAGTCTGAGAAATAAACTTAGAATAAAAATTGAAGTTGAAAAATATAAGAAAAATGGTGAATAGGTTCAAAATTACACCATGAAACTCCACATCCATTACTTACAAGACAATTAGTTTTGTATTACATTTTTCTGATATTTATGTTTAAATATGTAGAAGAGACGATTTATTTAAGTGACGAGATTAAAGAACAGAAATCTGAAATAATTTTAAAAACCTGAATGTGTATTTTGTTTCTTTTCCTTCCAATAATCTGAACGACCACATGGATGAAAAACAAAATTTAATCTGTCGCGTCTCCTTTTAATTAATCCATTAACAGAAAATTAACTGGCCATTAATCCATTAATAGATAATAAATTAATCCATGAAGCTTTCTCTGATTCGGATTCTGAAGTAAGAGTATCAGTAGTCATGTGCAGATTTCTCTTATAAATATTATTATTATTATTATTATCTAAACATTTTATTGATAAAGCGATGAGGAGATTTATACAGACGTTGTTGTGTCATCAGAACGTGTGAAGTGTTTCTTCTGTTTGATTGTGTTTTATAGTTTTATGAAGGTTTATATTAACATCTGATGTGACACAGTTCAGAGACCGTCACTGAGCTCCTCTTCTGTCTCATCGGGTCATTTTAATATAAACTTGTGCAAATAAACAGTAATTCCTAAACTGTTTGGGGACGAACTGATGTGGTCTCAAGGGAACAACCAAGACCAAGTCTGGAAACAGATTAATGCTTCTGGATCCAGACTGTCTGCATCGTATTTCACCCAAACTGTTTCCTCCTGGAACAGGCAGAAGAATGTGAGCCGTGCTGAGAGGAAACTCTGCGTTCCTGCTGAGGTGAAAATATGTAGAAATGATAAAAAATGATAAAGTTGATAAATGTGAAGCCGCCGATGGAGCTGAAGGGTCGGATTCACTTCATGGACAAACAGAAACAACCAGCTGAACAGGCGGAACCTCGGCCTCCACTCACATCCTTTTAGGGACAAAACCAAAGGAATCTGGGTGTGTGTGTGTGTGTGTGTGTGTGTGTGTGTGTGTCTGTGTGTGTGTGTGTGTGTGTTTACCTTGTACCAGCCACTGCTCCGTCGTTCTTCCCCAGAGGCTCGTCCAGCTCGACCCCACACCACTCTCCCTTAGCGAAGTCCGTCTCCCCCATGTAGCGAATGACTCCCATCTTAGAGCCCCCAACCTACAAACACACACACACAAACACACACACACGCACACACACACACACACACACACACACACACACACACACACACACACACAGACGAGTTAGTGCGTCTCAGTCAGCGTCTCACAGCTGGTTTTATTTACATCATCAGCTGTTCCTACAGAGCTGAACACTCCACCATCAAGATGTTAGAGTTTAGTGACATTATGGGAAGTTCAGCAGCCAGTTAGCTTAGCTTAGCACAAACACTGGAAACAAGGGGAAACTGCTAGCCTGGCTCTTTCACACAGTTGCAGAATCTGAGCAGCTGCAGGAAAACCAGTGGAGCCTCCAGGAAACAGACTGATCCATGAATCCTAACGTGTGTTTTCAGCTGCAGCTGTGACGCTTCAAGACAATTTAATCTTCCTTTAAGTTATTGTAAACAAACACTGTGATTGGTTCTATAATGCAGCACATCACCAGCAGGAGACAGCGTGTTACACTCTGGTGTTTGTGAGGATTAAACCAGATGTCTGGAGATAATTACTGACCGTTAGAGTTTCCTTTTGTTTATTATCCAAGACAATAACTTACAAGACGTGTTGACCCTGGAGAATGTGTTCATGTTGGTCCGGAACCAGCATCAGAACCAGCATCACCATCGAGTTATTATTCATAACATTATCAATATTATAGTCTACTAATGATAATGAATTAATGACCAATTCAAAACCTTTAAATGTGTGATACAAGTCAGCTAGCAGGACTTCAGATGGGTTTTCTCTTCATCATGATGAGATTTTAGCTTAAAAAGATTAAGTTAACGTTTTATTCAGTTCTGTCAAATAATTGATTGAATGACTGAAATAACTGTTAACTCAACAAATAATCATAAACATAGGAGACACATCGAGACATCCTGGGCTCACAGGACTGGACACAGAAGTGTGTCAACAACGTTCCTTTGAGAAATATGAAGTCTGGTTTTAAAGTTAAACTCATCTGCTCTCGGTGGGATTCTGTCGCTGCCACACAGTCACATCTCACATCTGTGCGCTCTCAGTCAGGAACACTGGTTTCCTGTTATGAGGACGTCTTTAAATCCACACAGTCTCTGTTGGATCAGCCGACATGTGACCGACCCGTCCAGCTGCTGACTGTCCATCACACATGGTGTCCACATGTGGAGGAGACACAAACTCGTCCACATGCACAAACATCTCCGCTCACAACTTCCTGCAGCGAGTCGACGTAAATCATCTGGATCAGACTTCACTTCTCTGGTTGGACAGAACACTGTGCTCCTCTTTTATTCATTATTAAAGAGGTCATAAGATGCTTTGTCTCCTTTATTGTACTTTGAAGCATTTGTGTGCATGTTAAAGTCCAAAGTGAGTTCTGTCCCCCACAGAAAACACTCCTGCACTGCCTGACACAGCTGGTCTGGACTCACTATGTCACAGCCGGGATATAAATATATATATTTATATGTTTATTAGGAAATATAAACACTCCACTCAGCCAGCATAGCCACGTTATTTTAGATCACACTACTCTGCTCGGCCTGACCCGCCCTGCTCTGCTCTGATTGGCTGCATCCTGCCTGTAAAGTAATGTGCATGTGCAACTCTCACCAAAGATCGAACAGAGGCGAGATGTCTCACTCTGTGGCTAAAATGGAGGGTTCAAGACAGAGTGTGAAAAAGGGACGCTGCAGCAATGCAACATGTGAAAAATAATGTGTTTATTGGAAATGAAAGTATGTGAACATGTTCTACTGAGACTCCTGAATAAAAGTATGAACCTGGGAATCAGCAGAATATGACCTCTTTAATCAATCAATCAATTCTTTTTCAATCATTTTCAAAGCTGATTATCTGACAGAGAGTCTTCAGTGTGCACCACAGTGAAAACATCCAGTGTCCTTTCAGCAATAGTCTAAAAGCACAGAAATATAAAATGTATGATTTGCAGAATGCAGATGTTTCAGCACCACATCTGCTTTGAATTTAAAAACGCTGAAGCCTCATTTAAGAACAAAACACATAGTTTCTTATATAAATACTGACTCCTGGATTCAGCGTCTGATGGAAGTGACCACGAGGAGAACAACCCGGGCGTGGCTGGTGTGAGTCATTACTCTGCTTCCTGCTGTTGAATCATCTCTGCTGACTCGTCTGAGGCCGGAGCAGAAGCACCACTGTGGTGTCAGAGGACGTTACAGTGAGACGAGCTGCCGTCCTGCTGCCCGTGAGATGTCTCAGTGACTCAGTGTCAGAGCGCCAGCAGAGCTACGACAGCCAGTCAGCACAAACGCCATCTTGGCTCCTGGTGGTGTCACTCTCGTCTAAAAGCTCTGGAGGTGCTCGAGACAGAACAGTCGAGTTTAAACTCATACGACTGAAGCGTCAAACACGGTGAAGACTTTGTGACCACAAACACAGAAGCTGGTTTGTCTCCTGATGTCTCCTGTAGCGCCAACATGTGGTTTATATCTGTCGCTCTGAGTGAAATGTTTTAACACCCACTGGATGGATTTACATGAAATTCAGTTCACATCCAAAATGACAGGAGCTGCAGGTGTTGATGAAGGTAAACGTGGGCAAACATCATCATAATGAATCGCTGCAGAGCTGCAGAGAGTCCTGACCTACATGTTTCTCTCCGGATGTGAGAAAATGTTTTGTTTGACTGCAGCAAACGTCACGTCATCAGGATTTTCGTAGTTTGCTCATATTGTGATGATCCTGCAGCCGTGATGAGTTGGATGTGTTGGGAGGTGCGATGGAGGATCATCACACTCCAACACACCCTGTGTTTTGGTTGCATCATCGAGACACATTTTGGATTCTATGACAACAAATTGAAGGAACCACATTAACCGTCCTCCCGCTGAGCTAACGATGAAGAGCACAGCGAGCTCAGCTAATCAGCCACCACTGGAGGAGGTGCTGTCAGTTTGTGGTCCAGCTCTGAGAGGTCTGCAATAAATCAAGTTGATGAAGTTCTCTGTGAAAATGTGATTGCTGCAGACGGATTCATGATTTGTTTTTGTAATGTTCAAACATCGTAATAACTCAGACTTCATGTTCGACCAGCTGTTGCTGCTACAACCATGTTGTGCTCCTTTTAGAGGACGCTTTCACTGAACAGCAGCCGTCTGAGAGGGTTTCTAACAGTCTGAATAATCAGCAGCCACATCACATGCAAGAAACCACTGGTGTAACCTTTATAAACTCTCCAGGAGGGGACGCCTCGGGTCAGACGGCAGGTCTGCCCACATCAGAGGCCGAGCAGACAGAGAGCATGTATTCAGATGTGACCTCGACTCCTAAACACTCACAGTAACATCGTCTGCAGGCCATTTCTAGATGTTTAGTCCTCAACATGATCATCTGCCTGCAGCTCCGTACCTACTGTGTGAAAACTCTGTCCACTCTGCTACTATCACACCATTTAACACCCAGCGGAGGAAAACCGTCCTCGCTCTGCGTAATCTGAGTTTCACACTTTGTGCTCGTTTCACCAGATTTCTGAGGCGGCGTTGTGTTTCCAGCAGCGGAGGAGGAGCGCGAGGCGGTCTGACCCCCGCAGCAAGACGGATGGATTACACAGGAGAGGCTGAGGAAATAGATGGATTCACTGATCAATGTGTCAGCAGTGGTGTCTCCTCTCTTAAGTGCTGAAAGTAATCCGGAGTGATTTACGATATTGACCAGGAGGAAGGCTTCTCCAGCCGCCTGCTTCCACAGGAGCAGGGATGTGATGTAACTATCCCCTGTGCCCATCAGTTAATGGAGAGCAACTCGACCCGGCCCATAACTGTGTGCTGTGAAGGTTGTACACACTCATCGAGCTCAATGAGAAAATCAGCTAAAAGGAGAAATAAATGATCTGCTACGTGATGGTTTTATTGTGTGGTGCAAAGATAAAGACGTAACAGAGGAAGGCTGATGGTTGAAGCCCGGTAATAAACAGAAAAAGGAAAAGCAGAACTTTCCTGTGGGATCAGGCCCGTCTCACGTTACACTGCATGAGTCCGTCTTCACTGAGGCTTCATAAAGCCGTGATCATCGTCCTCTGGGACTGTAAAACATCACGTTCAGCTACTGTGGATGATGCTGTTCTCAAACATTTACAGAGAATCCTGTTAAACTCTCTGAAAACGTGAAGATTCACACGGATAATGAAATGACGTGTGTTCACTCTGGTTACTCTGGAACGTGTGTGGACTCTTCTCACTGGATGAACCTGCAGCGAACGATCAGGGTGAAGTTTGAGTCTCAGGTGAACAAGACCTGAGCTTTCATTGATGAGATTGTGTCGGTTTCTTCAGGTTTCAGCGAATTATTGACACTTCATGACTCATTTCTGTAGAAAAGTGCAGCACACGGCTCGTCTAGAAACATAAAAACAGAAGGCCGGCCTGTTTGTACGCTTGCAGCAGATCTGCGTCTCACTGCTCTCTCGCCGGGTGTATCCACATTCATTGATTACAGAGGAGGTGAAGTGATGCAGCTGTCATGGCAACAACAGGACTGAGAGGTGCTGCAGTGATGAACAGTGTGGACCGGCCTCCTGCTGGGCTGAGGAGGTTCTGACCACGTTTACAGAACACAGATAAAAACTTCTGCATGTTCAATTTGATAAATCTGTTTGAATTAGTCTGATTACTTTTTTACATTTAAATAATCATCGAAATAAGGAAGTTAAACGATGTGTTTGTCTTTATTTTTCTGACCCAGTTAACTCATATTTTATAATGATGCTCAGTGATGGAAGAGTTCTGATTAGGAGTTTGGGTTGGACCAGAAGATGTGAGATAAGAAAGATGATGAGCTGCATCGTTCTTTAGTTTGATGAAGAAGAAGACGATCTTTCATCCTTCAGCAACATTAAAGACTGAGTACAATTATTCGTCATGTCTTTGTTCTGTTTGAAGATATTTGAAGCTTCACTGGAGTGAACCCGACACAGAACTACTCACCAGAACTCGATCTCCGACTCTTAGATCCTTGTCCCCTCCTTTCTTCACCGAGCCGCTGTCGGACATGTTGGACCCCGACTCGTTTCCCGTCTTCCCTGCGCTGTTGAGCAGGCCCTCTCTGAGCGTCACCACCACCCTCTGGCCAGAGGAGGCGCCGCCCTGCTGGTTCTGATTCTGAACTGAGACTGAGTCAGTGGAGTGGCTGTCGCTTCCCTCTCCGACCGGCTGTCGGGTGAGCTTGGAGGGTCTCGTGAAGATGCCCTGCAGGGGCTGGCACTCAAAGTAGCGCACTCCGCCCACCGACCCATCGTTTTTGCCAACTAGGTCGTTCAGAATCACGCCAGCCCACTGTCCCGGGGCGAACTGGGTCTCCCCCAGGTAGGCGATAACTCCTGGTTTGACGCCGTTGACCCAGACGTGTTCACCGACTGTGTAGTCCCCCAGAACATCGTCGCCCTCTTCAGAGATTTTAGTTGGAGTGGTGGGCTTCAGCGGGACGTCTGCAGGACAACAAACACATCACACAGATTATCATCTGTCAGGCTGCAGAGACAAACCACAACATGTAGTAAACCGTGCGTGATGATCAATACTTCTTATTGTCAGGAGACTGTCAGCTCCTCACTGCAGGCTCATGTTGGAAACACTGCATACATTGTGAGAACATCCTCATTCACAGTCCAGCAGAATCGCTTCACACCATTCATCCGCTCCACCGCGTCATGCTGCTGGAAAAAAAACTGCTTGTGTGGCAGCACAACAGTGCAGTTTGTGCAAGATTAGGCGTTACTCTAATTCCTCCTGAAAAGTGGGTCAGAGAGACGTATCTGCGATGTGCCGGTGATTAACCCGCCGTGCAGCCGCCGTGATATCTCATGTTTGACACACAGACGAGCTGCATCCTGGTTTTTTTCCACAGCAGCCTGTAAACTGAGCCGGCACCATTAGCACGCGGTCTGCTGCACCGCACCAGTAAAAGTCTGTGTTTATCTGTGTGTGTGTGTGTGTGTGTGTGTGTGTGTGTGTGTGTGTTGATGCCAGGGCTGTCTCCCCGACACCCTGTCAGAGGGCCCGGGGCTCTGTGGGCCCCTTTGGTTGGACTTTATGCCTCAATTGCTGCCATATGTTGTGATGTGAGACACATTCTGCACAAACACAAACGGCTTCGACCTCAAAGACTCTCGATGGTGGTTTGAAAAGTTCTGAGGAATGTGCTGCTCCTGGTAGAACCAGAACCACTGAGATACTCTGCAGGCTTCCAGGCGACACTTGAAATACTGAGTCTCTTTCTATCTGTGTGATCAGTGGACAGGTTTGTTTCTCTGTCCGACACATATTGACCATCATAACGTGGCAGCAGTCACGCCCTGCATTAATCAGTGATGTGTCAGAATGAGTGTCGCCCGGAGCAAACTGTCCGACAGCATCAACATCAGCCAGAACTCACTCTGTGTTTGACCCATATTACTCTGTTCACTGCAGCTGGAAGCACAGCTGGACGACCAACTCGCTCCACAGCAGCAGAGACGGAAACGTACCTGAGAAACCTTCCTGCTGACGTCAGCGTTCAGTTTGATTTAGATTGTATCGTAAAGTCTACGAGATATAAGACTGTGACTCGCTACTTCTGTAATCTATAGTTTATCTACAGCTTGTTACAGGTAACATGCATCATTTGATCTACAACTCCTTCATGTCACACACGTAGACGAGTTATCAAACTGTTCTGCCATCTGCAGTTGGTTTCAGTTGGTTGTCCTGTTGCTAATGGCAACCATCACTGTCACACTTTAATGATGGTTAAAGCTTAAAGTCGTTATCGATCACATTACATCTCCACCGTCAGTGTATTCACGCCACAATACCGCTGTTAAAACAGTCATCTCACCCTCAAGTGGTCGACAGTTTGTGCCTTAACTAATGTTGCTAATGCTAACTAGCTAACAGTCTGCTGACCAAACACAGACACCATGTGACTCCAGCGCTGTTATTCTATTGGCTGACAAAGAAAACAATCAGACATTTTGAAATGACTGATTCACATCATCATCGTGTTTTTAAGGACAGGAGAGACTTTAACTCTGCGCCTCTCTACGAGCTCTGTACATGTTTTATTTTTAGAAATGACTTATGTAACAATATGAAAGTATCTAAACTCTCTCACTATCTCAGCCGTACTTCCTGCTCGACTTCAGGTCTTTATGGTCCAAAGTTATTTACTACAACGTTCCTTCTGAGCGTCCGACACAAACACACGACTCTCTGCTTCATCTCACGAATGTGTTCCTACAGTCTCACAGTTGTTTCCAGTAACAAACTGTCAGAGAAGATCTTCTGTCTCATTGAGTCGCAGGCGTTCAGCAGCTCTGTGCTCACTCACAGCAGACCACCTATAATTATTTTTTTTTTTGCGAGGAACACATCAGATCAACCGACTCAACATGTGATCCGGCCCGCAGACCCGTGCAGGGCAGCGTTTAAAACCTGAGCTAACCCATGATTTGGGTTGCCGGGGCAACAGCAGAGCGAGGGTAAAAGGATCCTCGGCAGAAGGAAACACAGTCCTTACTTTCACTATTGTGCTTGGCCACCTCCCACCACCATCTGAATCCAGCTATTCATCAGCTCAGCACAATGAAACCTCCACAGCTTCCTCCCGCCCCTCCTCCTCCCCCTCCTCCTCCTCCTCCCCCCAATTATCCCCTCATCTCTGCACACACACACACACACACACACACACACACACACACACACACACACACACACACACACACACCTCTTTCTTTGGCCTCTTTAACTGCGTGTTTATGATCACTTCTACAATGGCTCTCATCTTCCTCTAACTTGCTCCTTTTGATCCGAACCCAGTGAGTCGGCGCTGACAGCTGTGCTCAGACCCCAACAGATGGACCGGGTCGAGCTTCAGTGTTTTGGACTTTTCATCAGTCTGTTGCCTCTAAATGTTCTGTGTTTGAAGGTGATATCATGTCACACATTCAGCGTGTCAGGTTTGACATTTAAGATTGTTTCTTTGAGCACAAACAGGTTTTTAATGCCGTTTTAATTTCTTTAAAGGACGAGTTAATCACCTCCAGGTCAAACTTTTATTACCTTCTTTTAACGTGTTTGGTTGATTTGTCTTCATGCTGCAGAGTTTTAGGAGATCTGAGGCTTCACGTGGACTCACATGGTTCCACAGTTTGTCTCCAGGACAGAGAGCTGAAGCGTTTCACTGCAGGGTCCCTCCAGGTTTACACAAGCACATTCAAGCACTTTTCAAGCACTTTCAAGGGGCATAAACAAGCTTTTCCAGCACCTTTCAGCTGTAGTGAATCATACTTATACATAAACAGAAGAGTGACAAGTTTAATTCATATTTATAATATGATATAACTTACTCCTACGCCAAGCACCTTTCAAACATTTAATTACACTCAAATTCCAGCTTTTTCAAGGATTTCCAGCCCCTGTACAAACCTTGTAGCAGTCGATGAAGCAAGACAGATCAAAACACACCTGATTTTCATTTTCATCACGTTACAGGTGAGCTGTAAACTGTAAGATATCCTTCACAGCTGTTTGATTATGCAAACAATATTTTTATGTTATAATCTGTGTATGAAATAACATCTTGTTATTATTTTGCTCTCTCACACTGGTATCAGAACCGGCCTGAAGAATCCAGTGCTGGTCGGTCTTCCCAGAGATCTGCATCAGAGGTGAAGGTGTGTTCTGTCTGAAATGGTTCAAGCTTCATGTCTCTAAAAGACGACAGCGCTCGACTGTGACTGAGATATTTCTGCAGAGAAACTTTCTCCAGCGGAGACGTGGCGTCCTGGAGGGCGCAGCGCTCACGTTCCTCCCTCCATCCACTCGCTGGCTCCAGACTTCTTCTTTACATTCACTGAACTCTGCCAACTTCCGACACAGAGGCCTCTTCTCACAACCTCCACAGCTTAAAGCACCAAACAATCAGAGGGCTGAGATGTGCAGCCGGAGGGCAGGTCAGAGTTAAGACGACTGATCCGTCCAGCGGCTCGCTGAGGCTCCGGTGTTGTCACAACAGCCTCTTATCACTGAGTTATAGCTCAGGCGGATCAATAAGGCGATGCCACTGAAAATAATGTGAGTTATGGCATCGAGGGAACGAGACAAACGCTCCAAAGATCTGTCACAGAGAACCAGCAGGCCTTAAAGTTAGCTTAGCTTCCTCGCTCGTTTGCCGCCACGTACATCGTTCCACTTCACGTGCACGCTGTGACGTCACACTTCCTCAAGGAAAATTCAAGACCCATCTATATTTACTTCCCTTCAATTCACAAACTTTCAAGGCAGCGTGGGAGCCATGAAGCTGCAGACTGATGGACTGACAGAGTTTAAACATTTTAACTCCAGAAGTTTCTCCATGTTTACAGCCTCTATGCTAAGCTAGGCTAGGCTAACCAACTGTTAGCTCCAGGTGAATGATTAATTTTCACTGTAATTCCATCTTTAAGTAACACACTGACATAATATGTGATTATTGGTGATGGGTTCTTTCTGTGTGATTTGACATTTCCAGATGTTTCCTTTAAAATCATCGACTTAAATTCAGGACTCCTTCATTAAACTTCTGACTGGATCAAATCTAATTTGTTCACTGAATTTGTCCTTATTATCTTTAAAGTCTTCTGTAATTTGTTGAGTTAATGCAGTTAGTTTATATCTTTATTTTTACTGCCTCATTATTCCACATGTTCATGTTTTTATGAACTTGTGTATCTTTGTTTATGTTTTTCTCTGGTGTATAAATCGTACGTACTTTTCTGCTTTTCACTGTATTTTTATGAACTTACTTTATGTTTTTATTTTCTCGCTGTGCTTCGTTTACACCGTAAAGCTGCGTTTAAAGTATAAAGCAGCATTATAAATAAACAAGAACAATTACAACGTGACCGGTGAGAATTAAAATTCCATATACACCCACAACCATGAATGAATAATAAATATATCTGCGGCATGATGAGCAGAGAGAGCTTCATCAGAGAGGGAACGCTGAAACGATCGTGACTGTGTGTTTCCTTCTGAGCATCAACAGGAAGTGAGTGAAGTGACGAGTTCACGTGTGACAGAAACAAACGGTTTGAACCGCAGGACAGAGTTCAGACGTCACACGCGGTCAGCAGCTACCGAACAGCTGACGAGCCGCCGTGCAGCACGCAGGGATTAACGTTTTGAGCCCCAAACGACCGAGTTCAGGACGATTCCAGAGACAATCTGAGCTCTGCTGCCTCCAACACCACAGAGACACAAACAGCAGCTCCAGGACCAACATTCAACTGCTGATGAAGGAAAAGAGACACTTCTGTTCCAAACACCAGAGAAAAGAAAACAAGACGAGTCAGAATGTTAAACAGCTGCTCAGATTACAGAATATACACAGACGTCACAGATATGTTATTATCATGTCGCTCCTCAAAGTTTCATTATCGATTCATCTGATTGTTTATATTGATCGATATCAGGATTTCCCAGAGACCAAAGTGACGACTTCTAATTTCATCTTTTGTCCAACAACATTCAAAAAGACTTTATATTTACTGCAAACTCATATTTAAGAAGCTGGAATCAGAAAATATCTGATATGTTTGCTTCAAAAATGACTTAAGGATTCAACTGATTATCAATAATAGATGGTTTTGCATTTTCTTTTGATCAGCTAATCCAGTAATCAGCTCACTGTTGCAGCTCTACACCAGAGAATGACCTTTTCACAGGACTGCCACTAACATTCATCTGCCTGCTGATTCATCAGACGATCAATTCTCAGTTTATAAAGATGCATCACAGTGAAAACATCCTGTTTCCTCTGAGTAAATGTCCAAAACCCCAAAATATTTAATTTGAAATCACATAAAATAAGAAAAGCAACAAAACTTCACACCTGGAAACGGAAAATAGTTTTCTTCTTATGATCGCAGCTCTGATTTTAATATCCTGGAGGCAGAAACAGTTTAAAAGATGAAAATTAAAGTTCCTCTCAACTAAAAACTGTCTCTGATGTCACATTCACAGCGTGTAGAAGGAGTCTTCCTGCACCGGAGGATGTTAGAAGCCAGTTTGAGGAGAAAACCTTTAACATGTTACGAGACAACAAACTGTGCCGGGCTCAGCAGAGGAAACACTTCCTGTCGGGGGACATATTCAGCCTCGGCTCTGTGTTTTCTCCTCCTGGCTGTCGTGGAATTCCTCCGTCAACACGAAGCGTGAACACTCGTATCTGTCCGATAACGGCCTCTGCTAACGAGGCACCGGCGTACGATCAGCTGGAGACGCTGCTCTTCTTCTGTCGTGTTCACTTGGAGCTGCAATTTAGCAGAACCCGAACCAACGTGTGCGTGTGAAGCTGTCGTCATGTGAGCTGACGCTGAGGAGGAACAGCTGTGATTACTTTCTGCAGGCCGAGGCTGTAATTTGGATTTTCAAACACGTCTCATTTTGGTTTGAGTCGTCCGTCTTCCAGTAGCTGTTTGGTCAAAGTCACGTGTTCTCAGTTCTACTTTTTCCTTTTGGATTTCTGGAAATATTCTATTTTTTTTTCCTGTCAACAGATCACATTAAAGAAACATTTCACCAGACGAGTTTCCTGACGAGGAAACAAGAACAGCGTCAGCCGGTGGAACAGCGAGGCTCTCTTACAGCAGATATCATGCAGAAACCAACATATGCACAAATATCTTTGTACATTAATGCAGCGACACCAACATTATTATGCCTTCTCTTATCGTGATGGCCCGTAAAATAAGAGAATTACTCAGTCACGGTTCGTGTCGTCTAACTGTCAAATGTTTATACAGATATTAATGTGCGTCACTAATCTGAAAATAATCAATCTGCTCTCTTGTAAATCAATTGTGAATTTGTTTTGAGCAGCAACAAGCTGTAAACACAACGCTGATATATTATCATCTAATAATACTAATATGTCTAATATGTTAGAGAGCAGCTGATGTTTCCACCTCCAGCAGCAGCAGCAGCAGCAGCAGCATCATCCTCTATGAGTCGTGTTCCGCTCCTGAACAGAACATCTGGATCCTCTGCAGATCATCTGATAGTTTCTGTTGTAACTTGTTGATCTTTTATAGTTTCTACTTCTTTACACAAAAACTACAGAATGGACTTCAGCCAGACTTGGATGGAGGGCGAGTCTCAGTCCAGGATAAAGAGACTGATCCAGATGTTCTGTCTTTAACATCATAATGGATCCTGATGAAGGTTCAGGTGTGTTTAGGTGTCTGGGATCTATGAGTGAGTATAAGAGGACTTCTGGGTCGTCTGAGTATATTCTTGTCTTATACACATTTAATTATGCTCTCTAACTTTCTCTGTTCATCTGTCTTTCTTCTGTCGCTCGGCCGGCTCTCTGGTCTGGGGATCAATGAAGAATTAACTCATCTCGTCTCTTCTTAAAGGCTCCACTTTGTTCACCAGCTGGATTCTAACTCGGTCCGTCTCGTTCTCGGCGCTGGACACGTAACGTACAGCAGAGTGTTCAATCAGATCAGCAGTGAACAACCAAAACAATAAGCTGAAAGACACTAAAACGCCTCGTAGAGCTGAGCCACGTGATCGGTTAGTGTCCATACATCACTATTGATTCTCTTTCAAACGTCACATTAATTCAGTTTTTACTATAAAGAGTTATGAGCGCAGCTGTTCCTCAGGACGCGAGAGAGAAACTACACAACGATGTAAAAAGAGAACATAAACAAAGCTGATGACTGTTGTGTTCTTTATAAATACACATGATGTTAAACGGAGGCTGCTGAAGAGAATCTGAGTAAATACAGAGTTAGATTACGTTAAAGAAAACACTTCCCAGCCTCTGTGTGTGTGTGTGTGTGTGTGTGTGTGTGTGTGTGTGTGTGTGTCTGTGTGTGTGTGTGAAATCTGTTCCAGCTGTTCTCCTGAGTCATTAACTCAAATAAACGCTCTCAGCCACTTCCGCTGATGAGAAACAATAAATCCCTCTTATTTTTCCACGGGGTCACAAGCAGGAAGTAACTCACTGTCTTTAGGGACGACCGGGCTGGACGTTCCCCCCGCGGAGCTCCTTCCCACTGGGCTGGAATGTTTGGGCCCCCGGCCAGGGATCTTCAGTCCGCTGGACTTCAGCATGTTCATTCTACAGTAGCAGGGAGACGGCAGCGACCTGAGAGCTCCTCCCCGGTGACCAAGGCTTCTGGATCAGGCACTAGATGTGGGAGTGGTGGCTGTCGCTCTCCATGTCGAGCTGTTGGAGGGATGAGGCGGTCGTAAATGTGGGAACAATTACAGAAATCACAGGTGAAGAGGCAGAAAGAGGCGCACGCGTCACTGAACCTCCAGATGTTTACAGAGAGACCAGGACAAACACAGAGGACAGAATCTGTGGCTGTGTTCAGTCTGCAGAGCAACAAGAAGCCATCAAACATCTGGAGAGCTGCAACAACCGATCAATCATCAGTCATCAATAAACATCAAAGTTATCAGATTCCAGCTTCTTACATGTGAATATGTTCTGGTTTCTTTCCTCCTGTGTCAGAAAACTGAATATTTTTTACTTTAAGACATTTGAGGACGAAACGCTGACACTAATCGATCAATCAAGACAATAATACGCTACGTTTCCAATCTTTCCATGACTTTAAATCTCCAACCATGTGTTGTATTTGGTGCAGACTTACGATGTGTGGAGGGATTCACAGCTCACCTGAGGATCAGCTGAGGACTCATAAATGTTTCTGCTGCTCACAAAACGTGACGAGAGGTTTGTAAGTAAAGAAACATTTACTGAACAGAGTTACAAAGAAGCTTCAGTCCTCTTATATGATTTTTATAGTACGTGGTTTCCATTTACATTCTGTTTAACTCTCAACCATAAAGACAGGAGGCAGAGAATTACAGGTCTGCTGGGATCTGTTTACATTCAGCAGCCTGAAACACTCCCACAGTAAATCCCACTAACGCAGGAGACTCACTGTTAACAGCTGCAGGAGAAACATACTCTTGGTTCTGTCTTGGATGTGTTCGCTTTGTGTTTCTGTGTGCTGATTACAGCAAACACAGAAGATTAAAAAGACGTCGGCTCTGTGCAGAACAGCATCAGTCCTCTGAAGTCACACTGGAGTCAAACTGAAGATATCCTGTTGGAATGTGACTTTGGTAAAAGTGAAAGTGAGCCGTGTTTCTGCAGCGTCACTGATCCTGATCATCACACATCAACACTTCATCTCTGACTGTTACTGTTCGACTGTTTCAATGACTTTAAATCTCCTTCTTGTTGTTTTGAGATAATATGAATCGTCTTGTGACTGTTTCATAATCCAGATGTTGCCTCTGTCTCCTGCTCTCAGAATACAGATGTTCATTAGCTCAAAGCTAACTGTGCTACAGCTAACGCGGAGCACTGTCCCCGTCACAAAGACATCAAATATACTTAAGTAGCAACAATGTCTAAGAATACAAGTCAAAGTCAATTATAGATATAACTACATGCATGCATATATTGTTTACTGTGGGCTGATTGATTATTGATCGATTATCAGACACAATATTCAATATGTTTCTGATTATTAATCAAATTATCTTCATTTGTAAAGTGAAAACAGAATCTGTGTTATTTTTCATCCAAATGCTGATAAAATACAATCATTTAAAAAATACTCGCCTGTGATGCAGCAGGTAATCTGTAAAGTAACTAGTTACTCAAGATGTTGAGTAAATATAGAGGAGTGAAGAGAAGCAGAAAATTGAAACACTCAATAAAACTAAAACTAAAGCTGACAGAGAAACGTAGCGACGTATAAAACAACTGAATGCCTCAATATTCAGCACAATACTGGATTAAATGTATTAGTTACATTCCATCAGTGGCTGCAGTGCCTGTGAGCAAGGCAGGAACTCTGTAGGAGCAGATCTGACCTGGTTTTAGTGGCGTTGTGTTATAATAACCCTGTTAACACCTGGGAAACATCTGGAAGCTTTAAACGTTAGTGACGACTCCAACAGGCCTGTCATCACAGTGACGATCAATCACAGTCAATCTATCAGTATTATTATAATCAATAACACGTCACTGCTGCTCATATTCCTCATGCTTCATTCAACTTCTCAGTCTGAGCAGAGTGATGAACGACAGGGCTGATGTAGGCCGGTGCCCAACTGGAGCACGGCCTACAAATCCGGCCCAGCAGCCACCATGAAGACATGATTCTGTTAGAGCCACAACACACACACACACACACACACACACACACACACACACACCGACACACAGACACACACACACACACACACACACACACACACACACACCGGACTGTGTGTTAACAATCATTTACATCATGAAGAGATGAGCACTGATCCTTTCATCCTGTCCACAGTGATGCTCTCTCTATCACTCCAGTCGGAACCAGGCCTTTGGGTTCTGGGTTCTGAGCCTCCGTCCGTCCTCAGCTCGTCTTCTTATGCACCTGAATTCATTGTTTTCACCTGATGTGGGTGAAATGAGGGTGAAGCGGCTGGATGATGCTGCGCACCTACACAACATGCAACACAACGCCAGTTTGATCCATTGTTGTAGCGACTGCGGCAACGTGCTCCAGCCCGCCCTGCAGATCCAGACCCGGTTCCCCCCAGAACAAACCGCACTAAATCACATTAACACGGGAAAATACTCACCTTTCTGTGTGAAATGAGGGCGTCCGAGGGGGTCTGTCCGCCGGCCGGACAACTTTCTGCTTCCCTCCCAGCAGACGGACCGCGGCTGCCACTCCCTGGGATGCAAATATGGATGCTGAGCAGCAGCGAGAGGAGAGTCAGCGTGGATCACAGGAGGATGGACCGGACCGGTGCTGTTAGCAGCTAGCCTCGGTGTTCGGGATCACAGCTACACAGGCTACCAGACAGCCGACACCGTCGACACGGATCGATGTTTTAGCAGCCGGACTCTGGCACGCGCACGTCCGGACGGGTTTCCGAGACGAACCGCAGCATCAGCAGCAATGAAAAGCAACTTTTCGGTGTCTGGTTCGGATTGAGCAGGGTCGGTTCGGACTCGTCAGCTGTTTTGCTGGGCCTCTCCTCGCTGGTGTCGGTGCCCCCGCTGTGGTGTGCGGGTCTGCTGGTTAGCACAGCCTCCCTCTGACTCAACCCACCGGCGAGACTGAACAAAGGGGCTGGGAAGCAGAGCCTCCTGGGGGTATGATGAGAGGCAGCGACAGTCTGGCTCATCGACGTGACGAACTCCCTTCAAAAGCATGGGAATTTACACTGCTCGCTGCTCCTCAGTCAAAATACGTGACTCACAAACCATGACTCAGTGCCATTTACTATCAGTGGTGCTTCTTTTTGATTCGGTTTCAATAAAATCGTCAAAGTATTTTTTTAGCAAAAAAAAATCCCCGATTAATGAGGCGGGTCCCTGTGTTTTACCAACGCCTTCACTTCACTGTCTTCACCTCGAAAACATCTGGTGTCCTGATTATAAAATGCATCAAAACTACACAAATACACTGTGTTTAAATATTAAACATGCGCCGAACTGAACAGTGGTTTATCGTGTTTCATATTAAAATCTTAAATTACGTAAAACTACAATGTAATTTCGCCAATAAGTAAGGAAATATTAAATATAGAGGATTCCAAATGAAGTCTGGTTTAATGTTCTCTGAGCCCGAACCCTGGTTAGATTGAGCTCGCTTCGGGCCGAACCTGAGCTGTCAATCATGATGTATATGTGAGACACAATTAAAGGGGCAGTCTGCAGTTTATACCCAGTGGTCTCGGTCAGCACGTGAACCCACAGACCCGCGTGGGAGCTTCATTCTCATATTTCTCTCATAATGTGGGCGGAGCCAGCCAGACCCGTTCATATGGATCCTTTCTGCTGTTCCGGCTGCTTTTTAAAACGCTCTGATTGGTCAGTGGAGCCAAAAGTCTACACCGGGGAGCGCTGTGATTGGTCAGCTTGTGTGCTTCTGGGCGTGTCCCGGTTTGACAGCTGTGCCGCGAACTAGAGACCTCTGCTGCTGCAGGACGCGCCGCACACACTCACCTGATGTGTGACGTCACCTGTCTCAGAACTACCCTCCGCCTGTCTGTGCTGACGTCATCAGTTAGTGTCAGTGTTGTTGTCTATGTGGCCTGAAGTGTGTACATGTGTACAAGTACAATAAGTACAATAAAGTCTGAAAGTGTCTGATATTTAATGTGTGTAAGTATCAGAAGAATTCATGAAATTGAATAAATATTATAAAAGTGCAAGTAAAAATAAATTACACACAGTGATGAAATGTAACTAAGTACATTTACTCAAGTACTGTACCTCAGTACTTCACTGTAGTATTACTATTTGACTTTATACTTCCACTACATTTTACAGTCAAATATTCATCTTTTTACTCACTAAACACATTTATTTGTTAAGTTAACTTTCTAATTATGAGCAGATTTTATCCAGAGGTGTTTTTAAGGTCATCTATTATTGTTATGTTATCATAAGAAGGAAAAAACAAAACAAAAATATACTGATTAGGATCATCGATAAAAAATGCTGAATATCGACTGCAATAATCTGTAAAACGATAATCTCTCAACCCAAAGCAAACAGTCTGTAGGCACATAATAAATATGTGTATAATGTACTTTTATTAGTACTTTTAATACTTACTTTGATACTGAAAAACTTTAACTGAAGTACTGGTCTCGTTGGTGACTTTTACTTTTATGAAAGTAATATTTTTAACACTATATATTTACTTTTGATCAAGTTTGACTTCTGGGAACTTTTAACAACACTGACTGTAAATACATTTAGATGAAAACTATGTATACACTTTATACTAGACAATCAGCACAAAATTGTACTTGTACTTGTATTGAACAGTTGCTTATTGATATAATGAACGTACCGACATGTGACCACTCTGTCTGTTAACATGTGAAGCTTCACTTTGTTAAACAGAGAAACTGGCTGGTTTGATTAAATCTGTCCAAAAGGAAAATAATCCACCTTCACACAAAACTCACTGTGATAGTTAGTCACTCATAGTTGAATGAGACACATGTATTTGTATTTAATTTAACTGTCTATATATTCATGTTTTTTCACAAAAAAAACTGCTTTTTTTGTCATTAGGATCCATGTATACTCTGCCCTGTACCCTGCAGTTTTTTCCAATAGCCTCCAGGTCATGTGACCCATCGACTCAAAATCAATGCCGAAATGTCTTCATATACTGGCTAAATGAGACACGTGTCTTTATATTTGAGTTGACAGGTTTTCATATTTTTTAATTAACATTTTATTTGAAAGTTCAACATTTTTGTCATGAGGTTCCATGTATACTCCGCAGTTTTTCCAATAACTTCGAGGTCATGTGACCCATCGACTCGAAATCAAAGCCGAAATATCTTCATATACTGGTTGAAAGAGACACACCTCTTTATATTTAATTCTAATAATCTTTCTGTTTTTTATTAACATTTTAAATGAAAAAGCAGCATTTTTGTCATTGTGTGATCCGCAGGTTCTTCAATAACTTTTTAACACTTATTTTCGTTGGATTTTAGTGTTCCTCATATTCTATATCATTTTTCTTGGTGAAAACAAAAGATGATTTTTCATTAAAATATGTTTTAGCTCAACATAAGTTATATCATTGATGAAGATAAGCAGTAACATTTGGAACATCAGCTGGATTGTGGAGTGTTTATTCAACAGTGCAGTTCTTCATTTCGACCACTCGGTGTCGCCAAAGATCTGTGAATGAGTCAAATACAGTTGTTATTGTGAGACTGTACACCTGACTGATCACACCTGAAGCTGATGAAACAAACCAGTTACAGTTCAGAGAGATTCTGCAACTTTAAACATAATTATCAAAGTGTCTATTTTCATATTAACAGATGAGAATCAGAACCGGTCCACTGAATCCTTCACATGTCAGGCTGTTAACACCTGAACTTGTTACCTTGTTGTTCTGAGTCTCAAACAACAACAACAACTGCTGCATGTTGTGTTCACCTGCGTCCTGTAAGTTCTGTTCTGTTGTTCATCCAGCAGATAAAATCACATTTCACTGAACAAACTCTCTTTATCTCCATCTAGTGACACGAGACGCAAACTACACCCTGATCACACCTGATCCAGAATCATCAGTGCAGACAGGTAAACGCTCCACTGTGGAATATATGAAGTAGTCCATAATGTTTTTAAGCTCACTGGAGGCCTGATATTATTATTATATCATACTGTAGGTGTTGATCAGATTATAGAACAACACTGAACGCTGACAGCTGCCAATCAATAATCAAACCCACTGAACAGAAAACATCTGTTTCATACTGAGACTACAAACTTACAGAGAGATGCTCAGTTCCATCTCTCACCTGAGGGTCAGGCTCACCTGTAGCAGCAGGCTGTGGACATGAACCAACTATACAATCTTTGGATTTAACCTCGGTGACTCTGTGTTATTGATCCGGGCTGATCTGCAACGTCACAATGATTAATATGTGCAGTATATTGCTCAGGTACCATTCCTGCATGTATGAACCTGCGATACAGAGAGGTGTCGTCCTCAGGTGTGTCTGAGTCTCCTGTATGGACTGAATATCAGTGTCTGACAGCTGAGAGGACAAACGAACGCTGCAGTAAAGACAGAAGGACAGACGATGATTAGAAGAGGAATAAATGAAACATACAGGACGTAAACTGAAACTTTACATTGTGTTACTGTTTGTTAAAAACAGTTTTGGAATATTTCCTTCTCTGCTCGGCTCGAGGTGTTTCTGTGAGTCACCTCAGAGGTATTCAGACAACAAGAGGATTGAGAAGCGTTCACCTGAGACAGATTACTGTGAACTCTAGTTTCTGCTCTCTGCACACAGCAGCTGAGTGAAGACATGTTCCCAGCTTGCTGTGGAGGAACCTGATTGGCTGGTGGTCCTGACCTCGGTTGGACCTCTGCACCTTTAGGCTGAACTGACGGCGAGCCCGGCCTCGTCGCCCAACACCATCACTGACCTCACTAATGCTCTTGTGACTCAATGCGAGCAAATCCCAACAGCCACCTTCCTAAATCTGGCAGTAAGCCGTCCCAGAAGAGTGGACGTGTTCCAGCACCGGGTCAGAGCCACAGGTTCTGCAGGGACGTGTTTAACACTGACTCAGGTGTGATGTTCACCTGTCCACACACTGTTAGAGAGCTTCAGTTACTCCACCATCAGTTTGTCTGACTGTTGATGTTGAGGATGTTTAATATTCTGAGTTTCTGTCGTTCCGTCACAGTGACAGGCAGCAGTCGGCCTCAGCAGAGGGAAACAAAGGCTGGTTAACATGCAGCCGCTCCACATAAAGCCCCTCTGTGATTTATAATAGAGGCTCAGTGTTTGGGAGTGTGGACGTTGCCCTCTCAGTCCACTTCATGTACGGGAAGTGACTGGATTACAACCTAATCCCATTATGATGCTGCTGCTATGTGAGGGCTTAGAACCTGAAGGCTCGAGCTTCAGGACAGGGATCAGCTGCACACTGGAGGACCGACACCGCCGACACTGATACAGGTGCTGATGGAGCCGGTCGACGGTCCAGGTGACGCCTGACGAGGGAGGCATGAGTCCGTGTCCGTCCTCTGGAGACTCTCTGCCGTGGTACGTAGGCCCTGTTGTGTGATTGGATGATGTCGTTGCTCTCAGCAGCAGCAATCTTTAAATGGACAGCCGAGGAAACGGCTGATGGATGAGGACGTACGAGAGGCGGCCAAGTCTGGTGTCACAGCAGCGAGCAGTAAATTCACAGGAAGTGATGGCAGATTAAAGTGTTGATGTACGGAGGCTGGACGCTGCCAGCAGAACACCTGCAGACGTTCACAGTGTTTGTAAAGATGTCTGGTGCAAAACTTACTCATTCAAATAAGTTTCATGTCATGTAATCAAACATATGAATCAATGTGGAAGAATGTGCTTATAACTCTTAGACACACTTTATATGATCGATGAAAACTTTTACATTTTTCCCTTATGTTGCCTTTAAATGATGAACTCATGATGATATTTTAAAATTGAATCTCAAAAATAATTAAAATCACATTTTTTCTCATTATTTCAATAATTTATTTTTTTCCATATTTCTCGTCACACTTCGTTTGTTTCCTTCTTTAATATTCTGACACTTTAATTTAAAGATTTGTAAACAAATCCAGGACGATGTCACTTTATTAAACATGTGACATCACACAGAGAACATCATCCTGAATTATTGGCCTAATATAAAAGTTATTAACTTTGTTTTTACGAGTTTTCCACATCAGCAAATTATGTTTTCTGCAAACAAAATAAAATAAAAGCTGGCTGAGTTTGTGATGAGCTTATTTTTTAACAACTCGAGGAAAAATGTACATTCTGTTCTAGATATTAACTGCTGATTCTGATACTTGTTATAAATGTATTGTAAATTGTAAATATCTTTACATTTGACTGTTTTTAGGCAAAAACACAAAACATGTTTGTACGATCTTGTATTTTCCCCTCTGGCATTGTAGAAAAGTCTTTGATGGTATTTAAAGCCTCATAACATTAATAGAAAACACTTATAATTGTGTATGATTATAATTATATAATTATACACATTATTCTGGAATCTATTTCAGGTAAACAAACATTTAAAACTGTGAAGGAGAAAAACAATCCATCAAACACATTCACTTCAATTACCAGGAAATCAGGGAAAGTAGTTCTTAAACACACTTTGAAATAATAAAGATTTCATCAATGTTCATGTGCTAAAGTGTAAAAAAAAGTGTAGTTTTAAACTCTCATGTTTAATGAATCAGTTACTGTAAAACAATATAAACTCTACAGACAGTTCAGTTTGTGATCTGAGCTGAAGTTCAGCAGCTTCACTGGAAATAAAACAGAAACGAGAGAAAGAACAAAAGAAAACAAACTGAATCAGCAAACAAAGTCACAGACAGAGAAATAAAAAGATTGGAGGAATAAGAAGAGGAAGAAGGATATGAAATAAAACCAAACAACTGATTAAAGGAGTCTAAAGTAAGATAAGAACAACAGAACCTCTGCCGGGCCTCGGGCTGCTTCATTCACTCGCTCATTTTAATTAAAATGAAAAAGCTCAGAACTGTTTTTTTTTTTTAGGGTTTCTGCAGACTAAACGAGTCGTAACATGAAAGGTTCTGCTCTTTTCTTTCCACTAAAGTGACGTGAAGCTCGCTGAATTAAACATTTCTCACTGATGTGCTGAAATATTCATACGAGTCCTCTGAATGTTCTGTTCTGCAGGACCGAGCCGCTGTGGATGGAGCTCCGTCTGTTCTGGAGAACTGACCGCTGAGACAATGATTAACCTGCTGCAGCGATGATGCATGCGTGTGTGTGTCACACTGTGTCAGTGTGTGTGTGTGTGTGTGTGTTCATGACAGGAGGTGAAAGTCCAGATGAAGGACAGAGATCAGTCAGAACCAGCAGCTCATCAGACAGACTGACAGACAACATGGATCAGCACCACAGCCTCTAACTCACTCTATTGTCCTGCTTCATTGCTCTTTTAATTGGACCCGCTCCTCCAGCAGGCAGTAAATCAAACTTAAAGGATTGTGTTTCTTCTCAAAGTGTTTTCTGGCTGGCTCGGTCCGATGCAGCCGGCACCACAGTCTGAGTGCCATTTACAAGTAGAGCAGCAGCACAACAGCTGCGACTGTGTCAAGGTCTGAGGAGGCAGTCAGAGTCTGATCCAACAGTGGAGAACACACTGTGTGCACACCGCAGGCTTCATCCTGCACCTCCTCATCCTCTGCTCCAGCTGCACCTCCTCATCCTCTGCTCCAGCTGCACCTCCTCATCCTCTGCTCCAGCTGCACCTCCTCATCCTCTGCTCCAGCTGCACCTCCTCATCCTCTGCTCCAGCTGCACCTCCAGCTCCTGCAGCAAACCAACACAATCACACCCTCCACCCGTCCAGCGTCTGGCTCGACCACAACCTGCGGCACTCTCAGGTAATGCATGCAACTGGGCTGTGTGTGTGTGTGTGTGTGTGTGTGTGTGTATTTGTGTGTGTGCATGTGTGTCTGAATGTTAATACTTCACGATATAACAGTGATATGCCTCCAGAAAGTGATGCAGGTTTGAGCCGGCTCAGTCGCCAGAGTAAAATTTGGGTGTGTCCGTTTCTCAGCTGGTTTCATGTGAGGAGGTGGAGGAGGTGATGGAGGTGAAGGAGGTGGAGGAGAGTGTGGTGGTGCTACAGCTAGACTACCAAGCCAGTGACCACTGTTCAAGACTGTGTTACATCACTCGCAGGTCTTGTCCCAGTTCTGTTCGTGGTGACAGAACCAAGAATATTTAAGCCAAAATGTGAGAAAACAGGACCAGACCAGAGTCAACATGTCGGTGGTTTGAACATTTGTTCTGCTGATCTGGTTCAACTGGCAGAATCTAAATAATGTTTGGAGTTTTTAAATCCACGTGAGATAGTTTCTCATTAACAGATTTTTAAAAAGGCTGCAGCTGCTCGGCAAAATTTGAGGAACAATCTTGAAAATAATCTAACATATGAAACGTAAACTGCACTAAAAAAAACTCAAACTAACCAACAGTGATGAGATAAACACAGTAACCTACAGTGTGTGACCACTGTCCTAACTCTGTTCATGTGTGTTAGCTCATGCTAACGTTAACTGGGTCAGTGTGTTCAGACGGCTGGACTTTGCCAGGTTAAACAACACAGCGACGTGGACACAGATAGAACCACCTCAAATGTCCTCTTCAAATACTGACGCCATTTCACAACTCGTCAAACACTGACACTTTAGGACCATTCCTAAAATCCCAAAATGTCGAGAATGAGACTAAAATAATGTCCTTTAACATGATATCTTACAGACCGTGACAGCTAAGTGGTAAAATCCTCTCACAGAACCTGCTCGCTGGAACTAAATCACACTTCATGTAAATACTAGCAGGCCTACAGGGAGCTGAACTGATTCAAAAGGAGCCACATGTCAAAAGTCATTTTACTGTATTGGCAAATGTCTGTTAGCTTGTTAACTAGCTAATAATCTCATAAACACATAAATCAGCGTAACATCAAAACAAAGCCACCAGTTGCTAGCCTGGATGACAGTTTAGCTAACAATACCAAAAACCAGCTGCTAGTCAAGGTAAGCATTTAAGTTAGCATTGATTAGTGTTAGCTAACCTTGTTCACGATTAACTTACGGCAGTTTTCTAAGAAGGTAAGACTTACAGAAGTATTAGCTAAACAGGGGCACAATGGATGGCTGGTAGTCGCATTCTAATGAAATGTCAGTAGAGAGGAGCTAAAAGGTTCATGCTAGCTTGACAGTTAGCAAACTAACAAAGCCAAAACCAGTTAATTCAGGTCAACACTGATGTTAATGTTTGAGGACATTTGCTGTAGCAACAAACTGGGTTTTACTAAATTAGTCGGCTTAACAGTCAGCGAGCTAACAAATCCAAAACCAGTTGCTTGTTCAGGTTAATGTTGAAGTTTGTTATAGCAGCAGCTGGTTTATTAAATTAGCCTACTTGATAGTTAGCTAGCAAGCTAACAAAACCATAACCACTTAATTGTTCAGGTTAGCATTGAAGTTAGCATTTATGGTGCTTGTTATGGCAGCAGCTTGTTATTTAAACCTTTAGCAAGTTATCAAAACCAAAAAACACTTTCAGGTTAGTGTTAAATTAACGTTTGTTATCACTGAAGTTAGTGTTTGGTAGCTAACCGTCTTCAGGTTTCTGACTTTATTCTACAACTTGCAACAGTTTTCTAAAGAACTGTTTGCTGTAATACTGTAGAACTGTAAAACTGTACTGTAGTACCGGTGCAGGTCTGACGGGGTCACTGGGTTTACTGCTCTGTGTTTACTTCTTGGTGTCCTCCATCACAGTTGTTGCCATGGCGTCAGCAGCTCTGGAGCTGATGGGCTTCTTCCTGGGCCTGCTGGGCATGCTGGGTACCCTGGTGTCCACAGTGCTGCCGTACTGGAAGATCTCTGCACACATCGGCTCCAACATCGTGACGGCGGTGGCCAACATGAGGGGCCTGTGGATGGAGTGTGTCTACCAGAGCACGGGGGCCTTCCAGTGCGAGACCTACAACTCCATGCTGGCCCTGCCCGCCGACCTGCAGGCCTCTCGAGCTCTCATGGTCATCTCCATCGTGCTGTCGGTCCTCGCCATCGCCGTGGCGGTCCTGGGGATGCAGTGCACGCTCTGCTTGGAGGGTTCAGGTGCAGTTAAGAGTCGTGTGGCCGGAGCCGGTGGCGGTTTATTCCTTGCTGCGGGCTTCCTGGCACTCATACCTGTGGCGTGGACCACGCACGAGGTGGTCCAGACCTTCTACCGCCCAAACTTACCCTCCAGCATGAAGTACGAGCTGGGGGAGTGTTTGTACGTCGGTCTGGCCTCGGCGCTCGTCTCCATGCTGGGAGGAGGGTTACTGTGTGTGTCGTGCTGCGACGAGCAGAACGGTGGGCGTGGCCGACGGCACGGCGGGGGGTATCCATATCCTGTAGGAGGCGGCATGCTGGGCGCAGGTGCAAGGACAACCTCACAGACCTACCGCAACCCCACCCTGCAGGCTGGAGGCATCAACATAGCCAGCAGGGGGGCCACGCTGGTCCGCAGTGCCAGCGGCAGCTCCCAGGGTGCACCTGGAGCCCAAGGAGCCAAGAAGCCCACTGCGGCAGGATATGACATCACAGGATACGTCTGAGGTCACTCCATCGTTTGATTCATTTATTGATTTATTTATACGACGTATTCAATCGAATGTTGTCGCTCAATTCTGGAAAGTTTTGTTAAATAAAGTGGAACAGCTGGAGGACCGTTACCATGACGACCGACACGACCAGACTGCCACTAACTGTCGGACAGTTTTTCTCTCTTCACATGTTTTAATGTACATTTATATGATGTCATCACCTCCACCTCAGGACCAACACACACACAAACACACACACACACACACACACACACACACACACACACACACACAGATGAAGATTAAAGGAGCAGTTCACCCATTAATGTAACTCCAGTCATCCTCTCCTCCTTCTGATGATATAAAGTCCTCCTCTCCTCCTCCTGATGATATAAAGTCCTCCCCTCCTCCTCCTGATGATATAAAGTCCTCCTCTCCTCCTCCTGATGATATAAAGTCCTCCTCTCCTCCTCCTGATGATATAAAGTCCTCCCTCCTCCTCCTGATGATATAAAGTCTCCTCTCCTCCTCCTGATGATATAAAGTCCTCCTCTCCTCCTCCTGATGATATAAAGTCCTCCTCTCCTCCTCCTGATGATATAAAGTCCTCCTCTCCTCCTCCTGATGATATAAAGTCCTCCTCTCCTCCTGATGATATAAAGTCCTCCTCTCCTCCTCCTGATGATATAAAGTCCTCCTCTCCCTCCTGAGGATATAAAGTCCTCCTCTCCTCCTCCTGATGATATAAAGTCCTCCTCTCCTCCTCCTGATGATATAAAGTCCTCCTCTCCTCCTCCTGATGATATAAAGTCCTCCTCTCCTCCTGATGATATAAAGTCCTCCTCTCCTCCTCCTGATGATATAAAGTCCTCCTCTCCTCCTCCTGATGATATAAAGTCCTCCTCTCCTCCTCCTGATGATATAAAGTCCTCCTCTCCTCCTGATGATATAAAGTCCTCCTCTCCTCCTCCTGATGATATAAAGTCCTCCTCTCCTCCTCCTGATGATATAAAGTCCTCCTCTCCTCCTCCTGATGATATAAAGTCCTCCTCTCCTCCTCCTGATGATATAAAGCCCTCCTCTCCTCCTCCTGATGATATAAAGTCCTTTAGCTCAGCAGCTCCAGTGAAGATATCAGCCGTCACATCTTCTCAGACTGATTTGGGGATTTTGACTTCAGTTGTTCAGCAAAATGCTGCAACTCTGTTTCACTGTGAAGCTCCAGGAACGTTTGAGGAGACGATGACTGGATATTTTTATTTGTTTTTTTGGGTGACCTGTTCCTTTAACGTCAGCAGCCATCTTCTTTTTCTCCATAAAGCATTGATTGTTTCTGATCCATGCACACATCAGCTGTTGATGTAAAGTTAATCTTGTGCCGTTGTTTTTAAGATTCAGTGAAATGAATTCAGTCTTATTGATTCGTGGAGTTTCTGAACATTTTGACTCAGTTGATGTTTGGTTGCACTTCTTCTTCTTCTTCTTTATTCGGACAGTCCGGTATTGATACTCAGCTGTTTGCTGCGTCTGTGAATACTTGAACCCAAACTGTCATCTTCTATCGGAACCTCAGAACTGAGCCCTCACTCTGCTGGACCACCTGAGACTCTGACACAGTACAGGCTCAGAAACAAAAGTCTTCAAACTGTTTACTCATATACATTAATATTGTGCCTTATTATCACATTATAAGGTGCTCTGACAGGAGAGTGTTTGGAGTTGGCGGGTCTTCATCAGCGGTGGTGGTCCATCTGAACCGGACCTACGTTAGCTGTGAAATCAAGACCAAAACACTGAAACCATCCTCACCAGCTGACATTTAAAACTCTGACTTCATCTCCAGGTGTTCATGTTTCATCCTCCGCTCAGCTGATCGTTCCTGACTGCTGATGTTTCGGATCACAAAACTACTTCCTGTCAACTGAATCGAACACAGACACAGTTTTCAAGTTTATTTTTTATTTGGAAATAAAATGCAAACTTTTCTTATTGTCATTTTGTTTGATTCTTGACTTTTAAAACCAGATCAGTGAATCTAGCCGCGTCCCAGTTTTTATATCTGTGAAGCGTTCACACCAAGAAACTGATAAAAATAGATTCAGAGTCGGCAACAAAACACTTCGGTCTCAAAATGTCATTTGGAGACGTGACGAGCTGCTCAAATAATCTACAGAACCTGCAGATGTTGGTGAGAAATGTGCAGGAATATCAGTTATTAGATCTGTATCGTAAAGATTAAACAACTCTGCTCATAATAACAGAATCACTGGAACATGGAGGCTGTTCCACTGAGCAGCTGTTAATAAATACACTGAGCTGAGTTTCTGTTGATGTTTCTCACAGCGCAGAGCGAACGAGAGATCACAGCCCTGAACCCGAGGCAAACAGAACATCCACACAAACAGACCTGAACAAACAAAACAGAACCGCTTCAGTCCGATCGATTCAGTTTGACCCACGGACCAAAACTGCTCACTGGGTCAGTTTACAGTCACACAACTGTCAGAGCTCTTTGAGAACGTGCTCAGAATATAAAAATACTCTCGGTGCTGACTGGATCTTGATCACGCTGCAGGCAGAACACGGGCCTTCATGTTCATGTGTGGTACAACTGGTGCTGCTACTGCTACAATACAGTGCAGGGAGCTGGGACCCGGTCAGGAAGTGGACTGGTTCAGCACAAACACACACACACATTTGACCGAGAGAACACCAGAGATAAGTGGATTATGCACACACAAATACACACACACACACACACACACACAGACACACACACACACACACACACAGACGCACACACACAGAAACACGTGTTGTCTCACAGTTTAGACAAAACAAGGTCAACAGAAGTACAGAAAGTTTGATAACTGATCTAAGAATAGAGAAGTTGGTCTCAGCTTGGTGTTCTGCAGCTGAGGACGGGAACAGGAACAGGTGTGCTGGTGAGGTAATAGATTACTGCTGCAGCTCCAGACACATCAGCACACGACATGAACCAGCATGAGAACATGGTGTGGTGGTTTGTACTGTTCTGTGACGGGCATCAGATCAACAGTACTCCACTGATACGATCAGCTCGTCATCAGGCTCCTGGTACCGACCCATTCCT
The DNA here is from genome assembly GCF_900880675.1 of Sparus aurata. Taxonomy (NCBI): domain Eukaryota; kingdom Metazoa; phylum Chordata; class Actinopteri; order Spariformes; family Sparidae; genus Sparus; species Sparus aurata. The sequence continues at coordinate 34,500,980 of NC_044199.1, read as the reverse complement.
TTGGGTCAGGTGTGTTGAACCAGGAGCAGGTCCAGAAAACACAGAACTAATAAATCAAGATAAATGATTCAACCAAAATTGTGTTATGTTGAGGAAAAGCTCCACAAAGACATTCAGCTGTCAGAGAGATCGACACGTTAGTGTACGACTCAGGTGTGCTCCTTCAAAATAAAACTTCTGATCAGCTTCTGGATTATTGTGTTTGAGTTCTTGTCTCTTTAGTAATGTGACTGTATGAATTGTCTGGTAGATGATGAAGGAAGAAACAGAGAAAGTTCAAGCTGACATTTTCTTGCAGGACAATTAAAAATGCAGCACTCAGTTTGAGGACAGAGAGTGACATTAATGTGATTTTATACGTGTTGTCAGTTTAAACAAACACTCTTTGACATGTGGAAGCTGTTTTTTGGGGCGAGTTTCCTTTCAGAAGTGGACTAAATTGAATTTCCCTAAAGAGAGATTAATAAAACATGTTCTCTTGACTCGTGGCGGCTGAACGGCTCCACCTAGTGTCCCAAAGAAGAGTAACACCAGATTCAGACTGAGATGCCAGAGACTCGTCGTCACTGTTCTGCTCTTTCTGTTGCTGTAAGAGTTCAGATGTAAATGTCTGCATTTATTGATCACATAATTAATCTGATTACGATGAGGTCAGAGGGCTGAGCGTCTGTCTGAACTGTCAGCTGGAATCATTTCAGAAGAAAAACATTTGTCAGTGTTGGAGCTGAATGTGTTTGTTAGGTAGAAACATCACGTGACAGGAAGTACATTTAAATCCTCTACATCTTCTGTAGTTTTGTCTGAAGTTATTAGTTTTCTTAATGTCATTTCTGTGATGATAAAATAAAGATTCAGTGACTGTAACCCAGAAACTTAATGACAAAGAGTTTAGTAAAACGATTTCCACGTTTTAATCCAGATAATAAATAAATACAATCACATCAGACATTATTTACACCTCTGCTGTCAGGAACAAACACTTGTTACTTCTTCTTCTCCTCCTTCTTCTGTTTCTTGTCTTCCTGTCGCTCACGGCCAAACTCAACCACCAAAGGTTTCCCTAGCAACCGGTATCCATGGACCAGCTGCAAGGCTTTCTGGGCCGTTTCAGCGTCTGCCAACAGGAAACAAGAACACCTTAAATCAGGAAGTCCACAGTTTATTGCGGCTCTGATCCGCTGGATCACGTCATCGTCTCTCACCTGGCAGCGTGATGAAGGCCTGACCCTTCATCCGTCCGGTCAGCAGGCGGTAAACGACCGGCAGTCCGTTCTCCTGCTCGAACCTGGAGAACAGCGCCACCAGCTGGGCCACTGAGGCCTGTGGACTCAGGTTCTTCACACACAACACCTGCAGAGAGAAAGAGATCATGTTTAAGTATCAGCTCCTCGTCTGAAGCTCTTCTTCTGTGGTGCCACACTCATGGAGTTTTTACCTTGTTGGGTTTTCCCGGCTCATAGTTCCTGAACCTCGGGATGCTTCGGATCCCGTCCTCAGATTCTCGGTTGTTCAGGATTTCTTCGTCTGAGATCGTCTCGATGTCGCCTCTGACAGTCAGCTGTCTCCCTGACCCCGCCTTCGGCGCTCCACACAGACTGCCGATTGGCTGGCTGATGTTGATCTGTGTTGGAGCAGCTGGAGGTGACTTCCTCGGTCCCTCCTGAACGAGCTGCTGCTCTGATGGGTCTGAACTCGACTCTGACAAGCTGCTTCTTTCACCTTGCTGGCCAGAAGCTGCTTCTGATTGGTTGTTGTCTCTCTGGGAGTCCTGTGATTGGTCAGACACAGTTGCATGTGTCAGCAGGTGTGGTGCTCCACTTGTGTCTCTCTCAGAGTCCTGCGGTGACGCTTGTTGTTGTCCTCCCTTTACGAATACGTCTCTGTAGAGAGAGTCCATCGGATCAGAGCAGGACTCCCCCTGCTGGTCGTCCTGCTTTACTTCACCTGTGGAGGAAAACACAACAGCACAGGTGAGACGCATGAAGGAGACTGTTTCACTACTTTACTTTATCTGTTTTCTATCAAAAATACAGTCCATGTTCTCACACTTCTCTCTTCTGTGATCAGCCCAAGATCACAAGAATGATTTCTCCTTTCATTAAAGGAACAGTTCACACAAAAAAAATGTAAACTCAGTCATCTCCTCCATGCTGATGAAACTCTGTCTCATAGTCCACAGAACAGTTCTGGAGCTTCACAGTAAAACAGAGTTGCAGCATTCTGCTAAACAGCTGAAGCAGCTGGAGACTTGATTCCGAACATCAGATGTCTCCGTGCAGCTCGTCTGCTGTGATCACAGTCTGCAGAGGCCCTGAGATCACAACATTTTAAAAGATGTCATTTACACCCTTTGGGATGAGCGTTGACACTTTGAGCTTTTCGAATCAGTCTGGGATCTCAGGACTTCTGGAGACTTTGATTACGCTCCAGAAATGTTTTGTGGACTACAAAGCTTCACCTGATTTTGCATCAGCATGGCAGTGAGGAGATAATGTGGTGAAATGTTCCCTTAGTTAAAATCTCAGACATTAAACTGTGTATTTTTTTGGAAATGTTGATCTATAGCATCATTTAAAAAGCCTGAAAATAGTTAAAGTCTTAACTGGGAGTGATGTGAAGGAACCACAACATATTTAAGCCTTCTGAGACTAAACTGAAGATTATGGAGAGCTGTAATTTAAGGCCTGTAGATAACAAGCTTTTAGAAACTGTGTCTATATCTGAAGTCTGAACTGCTCGGGGTCAGAAAATCTGTTAAGTAACTGAAATGTGCCTCTTTGGAGGCGACATACTTCCGTACAGTTCTTGTGATGAACCTTCTATCTGACGTGTCTTTAACCATCCCCCCCCTCTCTGTAAACAGTGTCGACGCCTCTCTGTACCTCGATGGTAAAGTGCGGTGAGGAAACCCAGCCGGTCGTTTCCCTGGAAAAGCGCCTGTTCGATCTCTATTTCGCGGCGTGACAGCGGCCGGCTGGAGGCGAATCGCTGTGGGCGGGACAGGAGCTCGTCTCTGGCTCGGATCTTGTCTCTGATCACCTGCAGGCGCTGCTGCTTCACACCTGGAGCTGCACACACACCGTGGGACTGTGAGGACACACAGCCGGGGTCAGACATTACTGTGCTGGATTTGGACAAATTATGTACATGATTATAAGTATTTGTAATGTTTAACAGTCATACATGTGGATGTTTCATTAATTATTGATCACAAAAATGAGCTTTTGTCACGTTTCAGCTGATATGGAGGTGATACAGATCTAAATAAAAGTTTTTTGGCTTTTATCTTGAAGTATTCTTTTGCCGGACATTTTCAACATTCAGTGAGGGGGAAGACAGGGATGGATGCTCATCACTTATTATATCTATAAGCAAATGTAGCGTTTCCAATCAATGACACCTAAACGTGTTTGGATGAGCCCTGAATGACGCCAGCTCCTCCTGTTCTCAGCAGGTTTTACCTTCTCTGCAGCCACAGATTCGTCTCTGCTCTGCCACAGTTCGATCTCAGCGTCGGTCAGGCCGAGCTCCCGTAAACCGGCCAGCTCATTCTCTCCGTCCTGCAGGGCCTGAAACTGGGAGAGGCTCCTCACTCCAGCTGCTTGATCTCCAAACGGCCGGTAGAGAGCCGCCGGGGCGAAGCACTGCTTCTTGGCTACACATCTGTGGGACGGGAGGTTTTGTTATACGACTGTTTGTGTACATGATGTTTACATCCTGCAGGATTCACATGACCTGAATGTTTCTCTGATGTTTTGCTGATAAAAAGATATCTGAGAGAGAATATGCATCCCTGCTGGTTTGTGTATTAAACCTCCTCCTGGCCGCTCTGTGTGAAGGCAACACAACAGAGCAGTTTTACACACAGCACAGAGCTCCTGTGGGAATAAAGCTGCTTTCTTTTCCCACCGAGCTGCACAGGAAGGTTTTAGTAACGCTGCTATTGTTTTTTTATTGTCACTGTTCAACAGTAAATCCGTCCGGGGAGGTTTTAACCAGAATTTGCATCTGAATGAAGCTTTGGACAGATATTTTGTCTGCAACAGATCTGAGGACTCCATCCTAAAATCAAACTGATCTCAATTGTTGATTAATCTGTCTGTTATTCTCTGGATACTTCGATCAATTGTTTGATCTTTAAAGTCTCAGAAAACTGTGAAAGAGGTCGATCAGTGTTTCATCCACAAACAAAGACACTCAGTTTACTGTCACAGAGGAAAGACAGCAGAAAATACTCATGTTTAACAAACCGACATCAGCCCATACAATCACTTATCGGAATAGTTAGCCATGAATATAATTGTTGACAACTAATCGTTATTTTCTGCAGCTCTAATAACTTCCCTGCTAAAATGACGGATCTATTATCTATAACAAGATATTATCTCTTGTATTGAGCTGAAGTCAAATAAAGTCTCATTATAGAAATTAATGCTGCAGCTAAGAGGCAGATTTTGTTTGAAACGTGAACATTTCACTCCATAAAGTTTTCCCTTCAGTCGTGGGGGATGTTCACTGTATATGTTGTGATGTAACATCAGACAGGATTTTGGTTTGTGGTCCAGCTGGTAAGAAAACTCTGGACAGCTGGAAGTTCAAAGAATGTGACCATGAGACATGAAACAATGCTAAAACCCAGACGTTTGGTTTTAAACTCTTTCCACACATTATGATATTATATTTTATGACAGGAGGTATAAACAGAGGGTTTCTGACCGGTTGATGTCGACGTCGGTGTGGAGCTGCTGCAGCAGGAGGCTGTGCAGCTGCCGCTGGCCCTCCGTCTCCTGCTCCTCCAGCAGCGGGCCGTCCTCACAGGGTCGCCGGCTCACTCTGAACAACACAACACAGACGGCAGGTCACAACCTCAGTGGAGCTTTAACAACACGACAAATCATCTACAACGTGACTCTTCCACGTGATGCTCCGACTGTTTTACACGAGTATCTTAAAAGAGTCTGACTGTAAATGTATCTTAACTCACTAAAACAAAACATGAGAAATTTTTTAGCTGGAAGGTTAAATAAAAGACTCTGATCTAAAGTGACAGACAGCAGAATCAGGCTGACTGAATATTATTTTCATTATTGGTTAATCTGTCGGTTATTTTCTAACTTTATGAAAGAAGAAAGAAAAAGAAAAGATAATAAAAAATTCCCATAAGCTTTTCTGTGTGCTGTCTTCATTCTGCTTCTGATCCAAACCCCCAAAATATTTAATTTAAATTCACATAAAATAAAACAGCAAGTTATCACATTAGAGAAGCAGGAACTGGGGAATATTAGGTGATACTGCAAGAAAAATGACTTACATGATCAATGATTTATCAAAAAAAGAGACTGACTGGTTTCCTGTAGATCAACTAATTACTAAAATGATTAATTGCTTTATTATCATATATGGTGTGAGAGGACAGAGATATGTGAAATTTAGAGATGTTGCTGCACTGTTTATATTGAGATAAGGATCCATGTCATATACAGTAGCTGGGTGTTGAGGCCGACTGACATATTGGTGTCAGCGAACATTTTGGGTTTTTTAAAAAATTTATATTTGGTTTATCCTGTAGAAAAATATGCTTGAAGTATTCTATAACTCTTAAATTCTCAATTAAGTTTATGGTTTCAGTTAAATAATATTGTTGTAGACAATGAAATCTGTTGTTAAAGTGTAAAACATTCTGCCTCTGAATGAATAAGCAGGACTGCTTTACAACAACAACACTGGATATTCAGGATGTTTGCATTGGTGCAGGTACTTTAATTATTAAGGTATTTAATTCTGACAACGGCAGAAATTCACATCACCAAACTAGATGTTCCATAATGGAAGATTTCTTCTATATCGCTAATCCTTCTGTAAACTAAGAAGGTGTATAATAATCACCAGTGTATTTCCAGGTAAGTGTGAGCTCACTGGAGGTGTACAAACCACCTGAGCTGCTGTCTGAGGCACATGAGAGAGAATGCTAACAGGTTTCTAACTTTATTTGAGCACAGAGTCACGGTACATGAGATAAACTGAGGCTAACGGGCCGACAGCAGACAGCAGAGGTGAGACAGCTTCACTCCATCATGTCTGCAGTGTAGTTTAATACAATGTACACGTCCAGTTAAACGTATTATCTCAGAATTAGAGTGTAAATAACAAAAACACACACGTAACAACAGAGCAGCTAACGCTAGCATAGCTGGCTGTAGCTGTTAGCTATCTCCATGACAACAACGCCGCGTGAAGCAGATCGACGTAAAAAGTTACCTAACAGCTTTAAACCGGATCGTTCTGGTCACACTGGTCTCAAACCAGTTCTCACACCAGATCTGATTGATTAAAATGCCACAATTCGTATTAAAATTACCGCTAACTGAAAGTTGTGTTTACCTTCGCATGTTTCCGCTTTGTGCTTCCACTTCCGGTGCGGGGGATTATGGGAAATGTAGTCGAATCCTTCAAATGAGCAAAAATGAACTAGAAGCTGCGTTTTTATGGAAAAAAATGAGGAAAATGATGATATAGAAGATAGTTTGAGCGGTGTTGGACACAAACAGAGCCGTGTTTGTTGTTTTACAGCAGAAATGATCATGATTCAGACGCCTGTGTGTTGAAGTCTAACCACAGTGTGTTTTCATCAGCTGTTTGTCTGTATGTTGCTTTCTGTTGAAAGCCACATAGGCTGTAACATGCATGCATATTTTCTGTTATGACATCTAATTAAAACACGCACACATAAAGCCTGTAGTGCACCACACCCTGCTTTATTAGAGAGGGTGTGGTTATCAAGCACCATTCATCACCATTCATCATCATCACAGTTGGCTGTCTTTCCTTCATCCATCGGAGATTTTATCAACCGTAATGCTGCAAAGCCTGACTGAATATATACTGTAAACCGCTCCCAACCCTCCCCTCCCAGCTCAAGTGTCCTCAATTAGCCTGCTGGCTGACGTCAGTAAGGTGACATGGGCGCTTCTCTCCACCATCTCTGAGCCTCCGCCGCCGCTGCCGCTGCCGCTGCATGGCATTAATAGATGGAGATATGTGCAGCAGGAGAACAGGTTTGCATGCATTTGAATGATCTCCCGTGCATTAGTGCTGCAGCTCCTCCGCTCTCCTCCTCTCCCGCCTGCAGCCGGTGTCGGATCGCCGGCAGCTCGGCTCCTCTGCAGGGCTGCGCAGCTCCTGACTGACAGAGAGATGAGGGGTGGGGACGCAGGGTGGGGTCACAAGCAGGGAGAGGCGGAGGAGGAAAAGGCAGAGAGAGAGAGCCCAGCCCTTGAATACACGGCAACAACACGCCGTCAGAGAGAGGCAGAGACGCAGAGAGACTGGCTGTGTGTCGGGGGGAGCAGAGGAGCCTTCGACGCTGCGGACATGAACTGAACAGAGACACTGAAGAGGCAGCGAGCGTGTTTTATACCCCGACTGTTTACTGTAAAGGTGGAAATCCAGCCCCCACAAGCCCTCCTGTCTCCCTCACAGCCCTCACTGAGCTACACCCAAAGCCCCGACCGACCCCCTCCTGCTCCCGCTGCTCCACCCCTCCGCCGCTGCACCGCTCCGGCAACCGAGATGCACACGGAGACCCGTAACAAGAAAGTAAGTGCAGCTTATTGGTCAATGAACGAGAGGAGACGTGCGTGCGTGCGTGCGTGCGTGTGGATGATCCGCGTGCACACAGCAGGCAGAGCTGTCATGTGCCAAATGTGAATGTCAGTGTGTGTGTATGTGTGTGCATTCACAGTTTATTCTGCAATTAGTGGAGTTCTGTAACCTCACTGCTGCAAGAACATCAGCTGACAGCACTGTCATTTAATATGGAAAACCTCTGTGTGTGTGTGTGTGTGTGTGTGTGTGTGTGAGAGAGAGAGAGAGAGAGAGAGGGTGTGTGTGTGTGTGTGTGTGTGTGAGAGGTTAGTTCAGGTTCAATGTGAAATGCTCTGTGATCTCTGAGAGGCAGGAAGGAAACAGAAGGCAGAACCTGCAGCTCATAGGACACCATCTTAGCTTTTAAAGGGCCAGCAGCCTCCTCTCAACACACACACACACACACACACACACACACACACACACACACACACACACAGGCCTGATGGGAAGCAGCCAGGTGCACTGCCTGCACACACACACACACACACACACACACACACACACACACACAGTGAAGTGAATGTGAATGTGGCGGCTGATCACTCTGCAGCTCCACATCTGTTAGTCTGACTGTTTTCATGGCGGATGATGGAGGCGGCTCACAGTTTGATCCACATCGTCCAGGTTCCTCGTTAAAGTCTTGAACTCTGACCTGTGATGTGTGTTGAGACTGAGCGCTGACAGTTTGTTGGATTGATTTTTATGAACTCTGCGGTTTCACTCTGAGCTGTTTTTATGTTTTTACTACATTTCTGCTCAATATTTTGTAATTGGTGACATCACTTCCTGTTTTAGTGAGGCGTTGAGGGAAACTTGAACTGAAGACGTGTGATGCAATCCTGATTAACGAGGCCTACAACAGACCATAATAACCTCACCTGTGTCTGATGGTTGTTTGGTTGGTTTGTCAGGTAGATTTCACTAAAAGTGTTGAACAGATTTTAACGAAACTTAAATTAAACTTTGGTCAAAACGACTGATGATTGCCACTGACTCCCAAAATGATATTTATCAGGCTGATCTTTGTCGTACACTCATATTTTGGTTCAGGACGTTGTGGTTTAGATTGGAATCACGACCGTACGTAGGTAACTTTAATTACGTTACATAACTTCCCCGCGTTAGTGAGTTAAAGTAACTGACTGCTGGACACACAGCGGTCTCCTTACAGCCGCTAACACCTTAAAAACACTTGAATTTTAATGTTGTTTTCATGTTTGAAAAGTGCTGGACGTTTGGATAAAGCGCTCCAGGTTGTTTCTGTCCGTCGGGTTAGCTCAGTTAAAGCTGACACAGGTAGAATAAATTCACCGAACACAATATCAATTGATTCTAGTGAACTCATATTTTTCTTTATGTATACAAGCTGCTGCATGTTGCTTGATTTGGACTTTGTAAAGATGTTGTAACCCTGCTACAAACAACAAACCTGACTATGTGTGGTAATTAGCTGCTTTTGGTCCAGAACCAGAACACGGGACGGGTCCAAGACTTTTTTCTCACTTGAGAGAAAGAACTTCCTCCAACGTTTTCATTGAGTGGTCTGGTGTTTATGAGTGATACAGATCTGGTGAGATTAAATTATGGTTAACAGTTGATTGGAGACCATCAGGCCTGATGTTTGATAAGACTTCATTGGATTAAAGGAGACTGTTGGGCCTCGACACAGACATGAACTCCACTGACACCACTCTGTTATTACAGATTAGTCTGTTGGTTATAGTTTAATTTATCGATTTATTGTTCAAATAAAATACCAGCAAGCAGTCAAAAACACATTTTCTGGATCCCAGGTTGATGCACAAGTTCAGATAGAAGGAATTAAACAATCAATACAAGATGAGTCTCACTTTTAACCACTCGTGTCACTGAACTGCTGCTGTCCAGCTGAGTGTGTCTCGTGTTAACTGTGAGAAGATATTTGGGAAGATGTCGAGTTTGTGCAGATACATTTATAGAAAACTATTTAGATAGCTGATCAGTAAATATGTGAAACAAGCTGAAACTGTTCGGTGTGACAACAGAAGTGCTGCTGAAGCTTTTTGACATCTTCAGATTTTTTCTCTCCGTGAGCCTCAGAAGGTTTATGAAGGTGAAGCTTCTGAAAAGTGACGAATTTGCTGCTTTTCTTCGTCGTTTCTGACAGTAAATGAAGAGTCTTTGTGTTTTGGACTGTTGGTTTAACAACAAAAGACATGTGAAGATGTCAAGAGAGAATAATGAATCAATTAATCTTGAAAGTTACTGTTGGATTGACAGTGAAGGGTATCGGATCCTTACATTTGAAGAGATTTAAGTACCTTTTCAACAAGTACTTGATCATCAAAATTGATTTTCTGTAATTCCTTTGAGGTAAACATAGTCTGCAGCCTGTGACGAGCTGATGTCGTTGTTGACAGGCTGCACGTGACGGTGTTTCAGGAAACACATCGGTCTAACGAGGCTGCAGGCGTGGAGGCCTCTCTGTTCGGTCCTTACCTGCAGATTAAACTCTGTGAACCTACCCCAACCTAAGATATGTGAATCCATTATAGATAAACTCTGTCTTGTCCTGACCCTCCTCTTCTCCTTTATCTCAAATGTGCACATGTGAATCTGACGGTTGTGTGATGTTGAACACTGTGAGGCTGAGACTGCGATACAGACCCAGTCAGAGGCAGAGCGGCTGTGGAAGTTAAAATAATCTCATTAGTGGTGTGAAACCAAAATGAGCCGATGCTCCAGTTTCAGGCCGATAACTGGCAAAAGTGACCGACAAGAACTGAGAATGGAGCCGACTGAAAACAGAAGGACAGGACGTTACATCGGGTCAGAAAGTTATCCTGATGGCTCACGTCACAGTTCATACAGCTGGTTCAACTGGAATCCTCTTGTGACCGCTCCACCTCCAGGTAAAGGTGGATGAGCTCAGCTAGCGAGTTGGCAGCACCCAGTTTGTCTCTTCTGTAAAAATCTGTCTGAGGGTCAAAGTTTGGGCCCCGGGGCGAACACGTGACCGCTCTGCTCAATAAAGAGCTTTTAGCTGAAAGTGGGAACCCATAGATCCGTCTGCAGCCTCGTGACCGAGGAAGACGACTCGCGCATCACTCAGCTGTTTTAAAAGTAGAAACACATCCAGCAGCGCTCATCCGCTCAACTTTCACCTGTACAAAGTATAATTAGCTGCAGTGAATCCATTAGACACAGCAGGGGCCTTAATGACGTGTGCAGCCAGTCACTAACTCAGGAAATGCACATGAACACTGAGTCACACTTCACCTGCCAGACAGTGAATCTGCAGGAAGTGTTGAGCTGAACACACACAGTTAGCGCTGGTGTCGCTGTTTTAAAGGTTTGTGAATAAAGTTATGTGCAGATATCTGAAGCTGAGACACATTTAAAACCTGCGTCAGTCACTGCAAACATCGTGAGAAGGAGAAGTTTTATCCTCCTTTTACAGGAAGCAGCACAACTTTAAGGTGCAGAGTTAAAATATGTTAGAATTTGGTCTAATAGACAGAATCTCGCTCTTTATTCTGTGAGTTGCACGATATATCGTCGCAGTATCGACAATGCAATGTGACGCGTATCGGAGCAGCAAGGTCACATGAACTCAAAACTAAACTGTTAAGATGATTATTGATCCCCAGGATGACAAACTCAGATTGATACAGCAGCACGAGGGAACAAATGATAACAAACAGAAGCAGAACGAGGTCGAAGAGAAAAATAGAATAAGATAAAATAAAATAAAAAAAGATAGAGACCAGGACTAAATATAACGTCAATAAAACCTCGTCTGAGTCACATCAGATAGATTTTCATCAGTAATGATAGAAGACAACAACTCCCATGATGCCTTGCTACACAAGTCTTCTGTTCTGTTGTGATCAGGAGGCCCGTAGCTTCAGTAACGTCCTGTATGTAAGTTGAAGGTGACACACTTTCTCTCAGAGCTCGATGCAAACAGCCAGACGTTCTCCTGATCATCAGAAACATGTTTCCTTATAAAGAGCTGCGGAACAGACGCTGTCTGACAAAGTGTCTCTAAAAGCTCTGTGAACTATAAAGAGAACAATGAGCTCACTTAACGACTCATCCGTCAGTCGATAGCAGCGAGCCAGACGTTTATTTACTCTCTGCTAATGTTGTGAGCTGTTACTTTAAATGATGTGGAGCTCCGTCACCTGTTCAGACTCAGGAATCAGCTCAAGTGTTCCTCCACATTCATTGTCGTCCTCGTTCTCACTTAATCTGGAAGTTTAGAAACACTCTCTGATTCTGTCTCTTACTTTGACCTTTGACCTAGTTAACTGTTTTGGACACCGTGCGGGCGGAAATCAATTTCCTCCCGTCACAGTTCAGGCCGAGCATTATTGGAAGTGCAGCTAACTGATAGCAGGGCACTGATTCTGCACCGCAGGGGCTCAACTGAGCATGCTCCGTCCGTGTGTGTGTGTGTGTGTGTGTAGTGTGTGTGTGCGTGTGTGTGTGTGAGTGTGTGTGTGTGTGTGTGTGTGTGTGTGTGGTGGATCAGCTGGGCTGTAGACGTGAGAGCAGGGTCAGCTGTACATTCCTGGGCAGGGCATCAGTAGCAAAGAGCCCTTGAATACAAAGTCTGCCTGTGTGTGTGAGGGAGATGGGGTGTGTGTGTGTGTGTGTGTGTGTGTGTGTGTGTGTGTGTGTGTGTGTGTGTGTGTGTGTGTGTGTGTGTGTGTGTGTGTGAGAGAGAGAGAGCGAGAGAGGGAGAGAGAGGGTGTTGATGCTCGTCAGTAGGCAATGATTAACTCCACTGAACAAAGTTTGATCAAACTTCTGAGATAGTGGATGTGTTGCCTCCTTCACACACACACACACACACACACACACACACACTGTGTTGTCAATGTGACATGGATGGGTGGACGGGTCAATTGTTGCCAGCATGTCACCTCGCACTTAAAGACTCAGTTCTACGGTCGGTCCGTCTCCTGCTGAGTTTTATGTAACTGCCTCTGTCTGCCGTCTTAATATAATGATGAATAAATGGACTTATAGATCACACAGAGATGCTGCTGATCATCATCATCATCTTCCAGCTGATTATTTACACATTTTGAAAACTGAACAGTCTCCTGACTTTTACAGCCAGCGCTGTTTTCTGATTGGATGCAGCCGTTGGTTTCAATTAATATCAGTGAATCATAAAATAACAGCTTACATCACAGTGAACCATGACACTGAACCATGACACTGAACCATGACACTGAACCATGACACTGAACCATGACACTGAACCATCACAGCGAACCATCACAGTGAACCATCACACTGAACCATCACAGCGAACCATCACACTGAACCATCACAGTGAACCATCACACTGAACCATCACAGTGAACCATCACACTTAACCATCACAGTGAACCATCACACTGAACCATCACAGCGAACCATCACAGCGAACCATCACAGCGAACCATCACACTGAACCATCACAGCGAACCATCACAGCGAACCATCACAGCGAACCATCACAGCGAACCATCACAGCGAACCATCACACTGAACCATCAAACTGAACCATCACACTGAACCATCACAGCGAACCATCACACTGAACCATCACAGTGAACCATCAAACTGAACCATCACACTGAACCATCACAGTGAACCATCACAGTGAACCATCACACTGAACCATCACAGTGAACCATCACAGCGAACCATCACACTGAACCATCACACTGAACCATCACAGTGAACCATCACACTGAACCATCACAGTGAACCATCACACTGAACCATCACACTGAACCATCACACTGAACCATCACAGCGAACCATCACACTGAACCATCACACTGAACCATCACACTGAACCATGACACTGAACCATTACAGTGAACCATCACAATGAACCATCACAATGAACTATCACACTGAACCATCACACTGAACCATCACACTGAACCATCACAGTGAACCATCAAACTGAACCATCAAACTGAACCATCAAAGCGAACCATCACAGTGAACCATCACAGTGAACCATGACACTGAACCATCACACTGAACCATCACACTGAACCATTACAGTGAACCATCAAACTGAACCATCACAGCGAACCATCACAGCGAACCATCACAGCGAACCATCACACTGACCATCACACTGAACCATCACACTGAACCATCACAGCGAACCATCACAGCTGAACCATCACACTGAACCATCACGAACATCACCGCGAACCATCACACTGAACCATCACACTGAACCATCACAGTGAAACCATCACAGCGAACCATCACACTGAACCATCACCTGAACCATCACAGCTGAACCATCACACTGAACCATCACAGCGAACCATCACAGCGAACCATCACACTGAACCATCACACTGAACCATCACACTGAACCATCACACCGAACCATCACACTGAACCATCACAGCGAACCATCACACCGAACCATCACACCGAACCATCACACCGAACCATCACACTGAACCATCACAGCGAACCATCACACTGAACCATCACACTGAACCATCACACTGAACCATCACAGCGAACCATCACACTGAACCATCACAGCGAACCATCACAGCGAACCATCACACTGAACCATCACAGCGAACCATCACACCGAACCATCACACCGAACCATCACAGCGAACCATCACACTGAACCATCACAGCGAACCATCACACTGAACCATCACACTGAACCATCACACCGAACCATCACACCGAACCATCACACCGAACCATCACAGCGAACCATCACACCGAACCATCACACCGAACCATCACACCGAACCATCACACTGAACCATCACAGCGAACCATCACACTGAACCATCACAGCGAACCATCACACTGAACCATCACAGTGAACCATCACACTGAACCATCACACTGAATCATCACAGCGAACCATCACACTGAACCATCACACTGAACCATCACACTGAACCATCACACTGAACCATCACAGTGAACCATCACCGCGAACCATCACCGCGAACCATCACAGCGAACCATCACAGCGAACCATGACACTGAACCATCACAGTGAACCATCACAGTGAACCATCACACTGAACCATCACACTGACCCATCACAGTGAACCATCACAGTGAACCATCACACTGAACCATCACACTGAACCATCACAGCGAACCATCACACTGAACCATCACACTGAACCATCACAGCGAACCATCACAGCGAACCATCACACTTGAAGCCATCACACTGAACCATACAGTGAACCATCACAGCGAACCATCACCTGAAACCCTCACACTGAACCATCACACTGAACCATCACAGCGAACCATCACACTGAACCATCACACTGAACCATCACACTGAACCATCACAGCGAACCATCACACTGAACCATCACACTGAACCATCACACTGAACCATCACACTGAACCATCACAGCGAACCATCACAGCGAACCATCACAGCGAACCATCACAGCGAACCATCACACTGAACCATCACACCGAACCATCACAGCGAACCATCACACCGAACCATCACACCGAACCATCACAGCGAACCATCACACTGAACCATCACAGCGAACCATCACACTGAACCATCACACTGAACCATCACACTGAACCATCACAGCGAACCATCACACTGAACCATCACAGCGAACCATCACAGCGAACCATCACACTGAACCATCACAGCGAACCATCACACCGAACCATCACACCGAACCATCACAGCGAACCATCACACTGAACCATCACAGCGAACCATCACACTGAACCATCACACTGAACCATCACACTGAACCATCACACCGAACCATCACACTGAACCATCACACTGAACCATCACAGCGAACCATCACACCGAACCATCACACTGAACCATCACACCGAACCATCACACTGAACCATCACAGCGAACCATCACACTGAACCATCACAGCGAACGATCACACTGAACCATCACAGCGAACCATCACACTGAACCATCACAGCGAACCATCACACTGAACCATCACAGTGAACCATCACACTGAACCATCACACTGAACCATCACACTGAACCATCACAGCGAACCATAACACTGAACCATCACACTGAACCATTAGTTAGCGTTAGCTTCTGTCATGTGTTGTTGTTGCTTTGTTGTTGTTTCAGGACACAAACCTGAAATTTCAGATTCTGTCTGCTGAAGAAGAAGTAAGCGTGCAATAAATGATTTCCAGTTAAACTTGATTTTTCTTGTCCTCTGGGTTCTAGTTTACGTCGTTCCGTCGAGCCTCTTTAATCCAGGAGCAGCACCTCGCCGCTCAGTTTGACTCCATACTCAAGTCCTTTTTATGAAATGAAATGATTCTCGTAGCATAAATGTTTGATTTTGAAACATGATTCATTTCTCTCTCACCGTCTGACTTCTTGCTACTTTTCTTCTGCTAAACAAGTTTCCCAGCATGCAACAGTCACTGTGTCTTTACTGGAAAATCTGATTCCAGTGTTGCTGTTGTTCAGTCCGCCCACACGTCTGAATCAAACTAGTTCCCAGCACCGCGACGTGTTGTGCTCCGGCTGAATTACTTCTTTATGTGCGTGACTTTGATTTAATCATCAGTCTTTTCACCTCAGAGTGAATTCTGACATCTTCAAAGCTTCGCTCTTAATTTTGATGCAAGAATGACGTTTGTTGGCCGACGATCAAACACCAGCTGTTGTCAACAAAATGTTGAAATCTCCATCGTAAGAATTATCAGATTATCAGACAACATTTCAACGCAACAAAGGAAAACAAGAATACAAGGAAAAATACAACTCAGCCCTGGTGAAATTATCTGTCCGTGCAGTGAGAAAATCTGGACATAAGTTGTCGGTGATGATTGTTCGAAGGTGAAAATGCTGTTTTCTAAATCAAACCAGTTGAGATCCGCCTCGTTACAATACAGTAAGCGAATGAACAAAAAATTCTTAATTACTTTTCTTGGAATTCTTAATTTTACCACACTGAAGAAATGAAGGTCAACAAGACAATAATCAATCATCAATAATTTAAGTAGAAAACTACAGAAGTTATTACCTATTTTATTACGTATATTCACAGATAGAAACCAACAAAGAATTTTTAAACAAGATAATTACTGTCATATTTTGAATCTCAGGAAGCACAGATCTTTTTGCAGTGCATTTTGGGTAATCTGAAGGCTGTACCTGAAGTGGAAGTACTTGAGGTTGTTTGAGGGAAAGTGGCTGCACCACAAAATCCAGCACAACACCTGATCGCTGAGAGGAGCTCGTGTTTGATGCCATAAATTGATCGTCTGTAATGACACCGGAGGATCCAGGGATGTAATTTAAAGGCTCGTGTGACCTGCAGGAGTCTCACGCCTCGCTGCCTGAGCTCGGGGCTCTAATCAGCCTCAGTGTAAGTGTTTTCCAGGTGGTGAGGAGGTGTCGCAGCGAACCGGCTCACTGCACTTTTCCATTTTCTTTTTCACGTGACGCTCTCATTCAGAGTAATTTACGGCGCGTGCAGCGACACAATGAGCTGCAGTTCCTCAATCAGAGACATTAAAGAGAAAAGCCTCCTGCATCCTCCTGCAGAGACGTCCACATGCTACCTAGCAGTGTGTGTGTTTGTGTATCAGGTGTGTTGGCCAGCTAGCTGCCTGACTGTGTGTGTGTGTGTGTGTGTGTGTGTGACAGAGGAGATAAATGAGAGTGGGGTATGAGGACACACTGTGAGGAATGGACCGGGTGAGTTAGGGCCGTCACAGGGGTCAGCGGTGGCGGGTGGCGTTGTGTTCGGGTCAGTCAGTCGGCTGAATCACTGACAGTTAATGTGGAGCAGGAAGTCTGAGAGCAGCGAGGAGGCAGCGTCGGATCTGTGCTTTTTATTACTCTGGATTCTGCTACAGAGCTGCAATCTGTATATCTTATTCATTTGATACGACACAATGAAATAAAAAGAGAATTTTAACTTTGATGTGCAAAGTCAGAATATACGACTACCTACGAGTAAATGTAAAAACCCATCTGTGTGTTTCAGATGCTGCACACAGAGGTGAAAATATAACGTTTTATAAAAGGCCCAGATAAAAACAGCAGCAGTCAGGCTTCCTTCAAAGATTCCTTTAGCAGGCAATAAAAAAGTCATATTATCGTGACAAAATATTACCGAGGTCAACGTAAAAGTGACCGTCGAAGAGCGCTTCAGTAAAAGTCTAAAATATCAGATTTTAAATTGACTTAAGTATCAAAAGTACCAGAAAAAGTTAATTATCGGCCTGGTTATCTGATCTGATTGTCCAATAATTAGCCTAATCACGCAGCAGGTTACTCACAGTTTCATGTCCAGAGAGTCCGGCTGCAAACCTTTAAAATCAAAAGTTGCATTGAATCCTGGTTTTGGAGAATCGTGACTATATTATAAAATGTAATATCATATTTACTCCGACTACTTCTGTGTACAGTAGTTGTGGATAGAAGGAGGATGTTCCTGTCCTGCAGCCTGAGGATGATGAGCCGGTCCACTTTGCATCATCCAGGTGAGCTAACATGCTAACTTGTTGCTAATTTGCTGCAGAGTCTGAGGAGGGTTAACAGACTCGGTTGCCCTGGATTCAGCAGAGCAGCGCGGGGTGGAGGAGGGAGGAGGGAGGATGGAGGGGCTGTAGAGTTGTTGGTGGTGTCACAGTGTCTTTTTTTTCTTTCTGTGTGTTTGCTGGGCGGCCCTGCTCTGGCTGGCCTGCCCCAGGGCTTCATGGCTATTTATAGAGACACAGCAGCGTTTATATGGTGAAGGCAGAGCAGAGCCGAGCGGCTGAGCCTCTTGTCACGGTACCAGAATCCAACCCTGGACACCGTTAAGTTCAATATCCAAACATTTGAAGCCTGCCGACTACAAATATGTGGGTGAATGAGAGCCAGCAGCTCTCACACAGTGTGTGTGTGTGTGTGTGTGTGTGTGTGTGTGTGTGTGTGTGTGTGTGTGTGTGTGTGTATGTGTGTGTGTGTGTGTGTGTGCCGAGTGGCTGAGCTGTTGATCTGACCTTGATCTGGTTTCCGTGGATTCAGACTTGGACTGAAGTGTGTTTGCTGGAAGAAGCGATGCATCGGCTTATCAGCGGGACAATGACTGCAGTGAAGGTGATGCAGAACCACAAACAGATCACATGTAGCATCATGAAGTCTGTGAAATCTGCTGGATTTGATTCATCATGAGATCAATCCTCAGGACCGGAGTGTCCTTACACACTGATCCAGATCTGTGAAGAAAAGAGTCCCTGTTTAACTCCTGGCACCGACTTTGTCAACCCGTTCTGGAGGAACTGGGATCCAGTTCAAGTCGTGATGGACTGTTTGAGTGTGATGCAGGATGAAGAGGACGAGGCAGACTGCAGCTCCGACCCTCACAGGCCTCCTCACTACTACAGTCTACTGACACCATCTGGAGGTGACGCTCAGATTCATACTAACGCTGCCTCAAGAACACGATTATTAAACATTTTGAACATGTAACGATCAGCGTTCATGTATGAAGTCATGTCAGTAATGGTGCTGAGAATGTTTCCACCTCTGACTTCACTGATGGCGCCTGCAGACTTTGAGATTTCAGGGATCTGATACGTTTATAGGAGCCACACTGAGCGACATGAAACTAAAAAACAGCAATTAACAATCAATCAATCAGTTAAAAAACAATTAAGCTGCTGCTGCATTTTTATTGGTTGGTTCTTGGATGCAGGTCGTAGCTCTCGTCACACTGTGAGACGGCCATCTTGTGCTTGCCAGGATTTAAACTTTCAAGGACGTTGCTGACGATACTTAAAAAATAAAACTTTTGTTCACTCTGTCGTAGAAGCAGGATACAGAATAGTAACGTACCATAAAGATCAATTAACACAGTTAAAGATCTGTCTGACTGATAGATTTAATATTTGTCTACGATAATAATGAATTCTTTAAGCAACAATGATCATGTGGAGAAAACCTGATATTGTGCAACATCACAGTGCGACGTAGGACCGCCGCTTTGGAGCCATGAGCAGAGATACTGCCATGTTTCTTTAATGTTGAGTTTAATGTTGTAAAGTGGATGTTTTTAGAGATCAGTAGTGTGAAATGTTGTCTTACTGACTGACTCTGAAACTAGCCGGATGTAAACAACACATCCTCACACCTGATGACTACAGAGGTCGACCGCCAGTCACTCCCAAAACAACACGTTTCCAAAACACTGTGACTGCTGCAGCGCACCAGTGACGAGCGCTCAAACCTTCATCGCAACGTAAAACCAGTAGTAAGTCAAAACATCTGGCGCTGGTTTCCTCGACCTCCTCCTCTCTTTGCACGCCGTCACCTGGCGTTGGTGCTGTGATGACGACGACAGCTTGAACAGAACCGCTGCCTGACAGGAAACGTAATTGTGGGTCACAGTGAGCTGCTGTCACGGTCGACCTGTCGTGTGTCACTGGCTGGAACAGTTCATGGATATACAAAGGTCAGTGATGTGCATATATTTAGTGAGATGTTACTTACTGTAACATGGTAGATAATAATTAATTCTCAGTGACTCGCCTTCTTAAATAAAGGTCAGATTAGACTAAACCAGCCTGTGCTCCCAGAGCTGAATGCACTGTTTCTGTCCGTCGTGGGCTTTTTGTGTGTTTTTGTCCATTTTGTCCATGAAACCGTCTGAATGTGGTTTGTTTTGGAGTTTCCTGCCGGTTTAATCTGACGGCTCAGCTCGGTGGATCTAAGCTGTAAACAGACGGAGGACCGGCAGCTGTTTGTGAATAAAACTCACCCGGACCGTCTGAGTCCGTTTCTCTTTCCATCTGTAACCGGCCTGTCAATCAGCAACATGACAGGAGAAGCAGAGGAGGAGGAGGAGGAGGAGGGTGGAGGGAGATGGAGAGGAGCGAGTGAAAGGTGGTGGCCGGGTGGAGAAAACAACTCTGTGAGCCTGTTTACACTCCGACTGAGTTCCTCCGAGCAGCTTGGCCGGCCCAGCAGCCATCTGTGTTGACTATACGTTGAAGTGACAGTTTAACTCTGAACGTCTTAATGTGATAATCCGTCATCCTCGGATGTTTTCATGGATCTGGCAACATCTCCAGTTCTCCTCCCGTTTAGTCCAAACAAACTGGGAACGCATCATTTCCTGGAGTTCAGACTGCGAGGCAGAGCGGGCGTTAGATCACTCGTACAGAATCAACTGACGGATACTGTCATCGAGATTATATCCATGACTCATCGATTCATCCTTTGGTCTATAAGATGGTAAACAATTGTGAAAAGTCTTAGAGATTTCTTCTTCTTTGGTCCAACCAGCAATCAAACACCTCGAGACTCTTCATTCACTGAAATAACTAAGAAAAACTCCAAAAACTCAGATTTAACCAACCAGACGATGTTTGATTTTAAGAATAGTTCAGTTCTCCAAAATAAAATAAAACAAGAGCTACAAAAACAAAACAGTTTGTAACTAACATCAAATGATTGTGAATAAATATAAAATGTCTCAAACTATTTAAAGTTTGTGTTTTAAGGTTTAAAGCTGCACTAAAAAGTAAACTCGCAACATTAAGACGTGATGAAAAATGTTTGAGTGAAAGCTTTTACTGTGAAAATACAACAGGAAGTATGACATTAACAGCCACATGTGAAAATATGTTTGTGTGTTTTACTCATTTTTGTTTCCACATGTGAAATTTTACATTTGACAAGTTTCTTTACATTCAGTTTTCTGTATTTTGTCGTCACAACGTTGTGTTTATGTTCTGGTTCCGTTCAGAAATATCATCTTAAACGTCTGAAAGCTGTGTGAGTGCTTGTTGAAATATGCAGCGGTTTCACGCTTACTGATGTTGAAACGCAGCTTGAACAGTGGTCTCTGGCATGCGACTGTAATGTGAAAGTGATAAGAGACAGATTGTAGAAGTGCTGATATAATACATATAGAAATGTACAAATTTAAAGTTACTGTGTTTGCAGAAACATCCAACATTTTATTTTGGTGACTGGGCTGAAAATATTTAATAAGTTGTCTTTAATTGAAAGCTTTTACTGTGAAAATGCAACAGTAAGTACGCTGCCAAATCGAGTTTTGTTCCTCACCGTAAAACTACTCGAGCGTGATGAATATATAACAGTTTGACAGTTTAGTCGTTTAAAATTATGACAGGTTTTCCTTTTTTAGCCTGATGGAGCGCCGGAGGACTGAACGCGTTCTGAGCGGGATGTTTGTGAGGTCGTGGATCACGATCAGGGCAGACTGATTTATGTCTCCTCTGATTGAAACTCAGTGACTCAGTGTTTTCTTGACACTCTAATAAAACTTAAAAGGCTTCATTAGAAAGTCTTGGGCGGTGTTTTCACTCTTAAACTCCTGCCGCCTGTGTTGGGACATGATCTCGCTGCTCCGTCGCAGCGCCATCGTGGAGAGACGGATGAGATTCTGACCTGCTGGATCATCCTCCGACTTCCTTCCTGACCGTTTCACTGAGACATTCATGAAAGTGTAACTGAGTAACTCGTTAAGCAGCTGATTGTGTGTGAAGACGAAGCTTCATCACAGTCCACTTCTTGCTATTTTTGATCCCTGAGGTTTTAAAATCTCTATCTTTGATATCCGAGGTGAAGTTTGTGCTTCTCAACATCCTGATATATTGTAAGAAGAAGTGTCGACGGATCAGACTGTCAACATGTTTCAGAGGGACGATATTTACCTGTCGAGAGTTTGTCATGATATATTGATCACAGTCTAAATATCTTTATCAACCTCAGCCTTAATTCTTTTCTTCATTTGTGGTATTTTTTGACCAAACATCTCCGTCTGTTCTGGTCTCTCATCTGCCTCGTCTTTACTTTCTGCGTTGTGTTCTTCTGTGACTGTTGGCATCGATCCGGTCCCAGTCCAGCCCAGTTTTCCCAGCTTCGGATCAATAAAGTATATCTATCTATCTTATTGTGAGTGTAATACAATGCTACAATAATATTAGCATTTAGCTCAGAGCTGTTGGCATGCAGCTGATGTCTCTTGGCCGTGTTTAAATGTTGTTTTTTAGTGTTTGTTCAAATGTGTTTTGTTGGAGGAAGAAATCTCAAATGCTGATATTTATAACCTGGACCACAAAGCATCGCGTGGCTGAAACAAGAAGGTAGCAAATGTTACTGTAGGAAACTAAAAAAACATCATGTCATGCTGTTGACATTTCTTTATCTGCTCATCTTAAAAAGACAGAAGAGACTGGCAGGGAAAACAAGTTCTATATGAAAGTTAAAGGTGAATTCTGCAGGATTTACCTGCTGCCGTCTGTAAACACATCAGTCACAGCTGGATTAGTGATTCTGCAGAAAGATAGTTGACTGTTGAGTCTCGCTTCCAGGTCATAAAATACTGACGCTCTGGCGAACATCCAACTGAAACATCAGTATTTGGCAACAGGACTCTGAAGGTGGAGGATGTCTGTGTTGTGAGGCTAAAGCAGCGCGCCTGTTAGCAGGGTGGAGGAGGTCAGGGCTGTTAATGAGGCCGGTGCTGCTGCTGTTTGTGGAGTTCAGGTTTATCTGAAGGTCGTAAAGCTGCTGGGAGTTCGTCATGTGAGAAAGAACGGCTTTGTTAGTGTGGATTCTAACACTCGTCTCTCTGAGTCACCTCCTTCTTCTCTGGCGTTTCTTCTTCTCTTCTCCTCCTCAGTGTCACCTCCATCAGTCCTCCTCTGCTCAGGCCTCGCTCACGCGGTGATGATGTGCTCGGTCACGTGCATCCAGCCCGGTTCACGAGCTCCACGTCGGTCGGTTGATATCCGTTTGGAGGCGTTTCCTCCAACGTGACGCCCCAAAATATTTCAGTCAATTCTTTGTTTGAGTCGTATTCCAGATGTGTCAGCAGCTGCTGGTGGGAGCTTTCTGTGTTAGCATCAGTGCTAACTCCCATCTCCAGTCAGAAATATGAGTCAGTTAAACTTATTATTTTATTCATGAACACATTTAACTCTTCCTGCTCAGATGTTGCTCCTTAAAAGCGCAGCGTCTGTTACTAATGTTAACAACAGTGGCTGCGTCAGAGATGAAATACAGACAATCTGAAACCTCATAGATTCAATTTGGCTTCATTTTGAGTGTTACTTACTTTTAGACGAGACAAGTTTTTAGTTCAAACTCCCATTTAAATGTCAGATCAATTATCTGTGAGGATCATCCCCGGTGAGAACAACCTTTGTTAATAACTCAGAGTGAATTTCGTTTATGTAGGAAAATGTCACACGTGAAAATCTGGATTTGTTTTTGCTTGTAAACAAAAGTTTTAAATTCACGTCGTCGTCTATTTTCACATGTGGACAAAAATTCTAAAAGTAAATTATGTCCTTTTTTTATAAAATGAAATATAAAATAATAATGCAACTTGTTTCCTCCACCAGTGGAAACTACTCAGACTGGTGGGTTGGATAAAGGAAGCACGCACGCTTCCGTACCAGCATGCAGTACTTCCAGAGAACTCTTATAGTATACACACACACACACACACACACACACACACACACACACACACGCTGTCTGAAGATGATATCAGCGGACGTGTCACTGTGATAAAACTCTGTGGAAGTGGGATTGTGTTGGGACGTGTGTTCTTCATAGTTGTCATTCAAAACTGAGACCATGCGTGAACATCTGTCACGACAACAACGTATTAGAAAATATTTAAAATGTTTGACATAATAGAAAAGTAAAGTGAGACAGATTGTCTTGTTTTGAAGCGCTGTGTCCTGTTTTTTGTCGTGTTTTGATCTTTAAAGCTCCGTTCCTCAGGTGTCCGTGCAGGTTTGTGTGCCGCAGGACCGACGTCACTCTAATGTCCGATAAATAAACTCAGCTGATGTAAACGTTTGACGTCAGATGAGCAGTCGTGGTTAATGTTTGGATCAGAACCGTCCCGTCTGGATTGTATTTTATCGTCTCACCTTTGAAACGACGCTTCCTCACAATCATGGGCTCATGCTCGGGTGTGTTTGTGGTTTGAATTCTTGGACCACGCCCTCCAAAAGTTGAAAGTAGAGTTGAAACTCAGACGCGTCTGAAAACCCGGAAAAATGGAGTTCAGTGTTTATAAATGTGGTATTAGAATGTGGAAACGTCAGAATGTAGAGTTTTACTTATTGTTAGCAAGAAGAAAAAAGAGAGAAGAAGCTTTGGTACTGTGTGTGTGTGTGTGTGTGTGTGTGAGTGTGTGTGAGTGTGTGTGTGAGTGTGTGTGAGTGTGTGAAGGTTCATTATTGGACGGTTGAGTGTGGTTGAATGTGGTGGGAATGTGTGACTGAATTATGTGAATGAGTGTGTGTGTGTGTGTGTGTGTGTGTGTGTGTGTGTGTGTGTGTTGGGAGGGTGGTGAGGGGTGGGGCCTGTCGAGTGTGTGCGTGTACGTGTGTGTGTGTTTGTGCATGCACTTGTACACACACACCACACACACACACAAGCATTCTTCTCTGTGAATGTTTGCCGCATGCCAGTGTGCACACACTCGTGTTGACGTGTGTGTGTGTGTGTGTGTGTGTGTTTGTGCGAGGATATTGGCCGTGTCACCTCAGATTAGGCCATGATGCGGTGGTGGCGGCGGCGGTGGTGGAGGAGAGTGACCCCCTACCAACCACGCCACAGTCATTAACGGGGGGAAAGAATCCCGTCGCCATGGCAACCGCGACCGCGCTGCCAAAACGGCCACAATGAAAAGAAAAGGGGGGACGAGGGAGGGGAGAGAGAGAGAGGGAGAGAGGGGGAGGGTGGGGGAGTGAAGGAGGAGGAGGAGGAAGGTGGTGAAGGGGGGTTGGGTGGAGGTTGAGGTGGAGAGGGTGTGTCTGTGGAAAGAGAGAGTGATGATGATGGAGAGAGAGAGGGAGGTGATCAGATAATGAGGTCACACACACACACACACACACACACACACACACACACACAGGATGATCAATATTTCTTGACGTTAAGGGAGAATTGGTGAAGCTACTTGAGCTGGAACAGGAAGTGTGAACAGGGTTAAAGGTGACGGAGGTCAGCTGATGTGGTCACGTGGCGCAGCAGGAATAATGACGCACATTAAAACAAAAGAGCCTCTTTTTTCAGAGCGGTTCTCCTCCGTTGGTTCACGTTAGCGTCACAGTCCGATATCTGAGTGAATCTAAATGTCGGGTCGTGTAAACTGGACTCTGTCGTGTTCAGGCTGATTTAATATTTCGCCCCACCAAAACTCCCAGAGAGCCTCTGTAAACACACACACACGAGCCGGGTTTCATTCTGTGACTCACTCATGACAACATCTGTTTAGAGTGAGAAAAGTGAGTTTGTTAAGTTTGAACTTTTTGTGTTTGTTTTAAAGACATCAGTCTCACAGCAGCAGGACAAACACAGCACTTCCCATCTGCAGATATTCTAAAATGATAAAGAGACGTCGTCCATGTGCATGACATCTGATCACAGGTGTACTAATGTGTGTTTTATTCAGGTCGGTGCATCGCTCTGAAACTAAGAAGTAAAAAGTGTGTTCAGAGTTGCAGTGAAACATTAAAAACCTTTAGTTTAAAGGATGTTGTCATAGTTGCAGTCTTGACTCCAACAGAGAAAAGAAGCTGAGTCCATAGAATGACTTTAATGACCCCAGACAGGGAAATTATTTAATTTGTATTATTACATTTCTAACCTATCAGCAAAACAACAAACGAGTTAAAACTGTCTTTCTTTATGTTTTAATACCTGTTTCGGTCGCCACGGTCACAGATGGAGATGATTCTGAGTACTGTGGGAAAGTGCTGGTTTTGGTTGCAGCAAAAATTCTGCAGGTGTCCTAAAAAAACCACAGTGGTTGATAGGCAGGTTGACAAATGTCAAACTCGGATGCGTCTGTGGTTTGTAGTTATCTCAGGCTAATAAGACCAAAACTTTTCTTTCAGTGGTCACCGAGACATAAAAACTGCATGTTAGAATCAGCAGTCAGATCTGATAGGACTGTTTGGTCACATTGCCCAAATATAAAGTTTAAAACACAACGTTTCCTGGTTCAGCGGCGATAAAGAAGACGACCGGGTTTTGTCTCCTCTCGTATGTTCTCTCAGTGTTCACCTCAGTTTGACCGTGAGTTAAAGGTGTGAAGGATCAGTTGCCTTCACACTGTGTTTACATGACACTCAGGAAAACTGAATTACTGTGTCAGTCCGACTATGATGGGATGTTTAAGATGCATGTATACACCTTAGTCTGACTAAAATCGGACTGGATCAGATTTCTCATAGTCGGATTAAAACACCCAGATTATTGATTGATAGTCACATTACTCCTGCATGTATACGTTCCATCAGATCGGATTTTGCGTTCTGCGCAGGTGCAAGATTTCTTTCCCGGGGCCGTGAGCCAGAAGTAGAAGCACAGAGCGTCTTTCCTCTGAAATCACTGCAAGAAAGAGAGAAAGAGCTCCATTGTGCATCTAGTGTGTGTAATTATCATGTACACCACATATGAAATGTACAAAGATGTAGCTTCGTCTCGCTCTTCGTACGCCATCTTTCTGGAATGCCGAGGCAGTTTGTTGTTGCTGGTGAGGTAAAGAGGTCAGCCGGAGGTGTTTCTGTTACCGGTAATTACCAGACTGGTAAAATCTCCCGAAATCCGGTATTTTTTGACCCCGCCGGTCAAAATGTCCGGTGAAAATATTCCCTTCAAGTAATGATTAATTATCACTCCGTCTGTCAGAGCGTCAGGAGTATACTGAATCAGCCATCCAAACCATTATTGGTCATTTTGGCAAATGAATTACAAGTGAGGACGAGTCGGCGGCAGCTACAGCCCCGCTCATCTGCCACTTGTACGCAACGAGACGCCGTGGCTGTAGAGACAGCGCTTCGGGGTTATGGAGGCTTAAACTTCTCAATGAAGTTCTCATCACAGATTTCAGTGAAATCTACCCCGAGTGGACTAAACTGGCCAAGATAGCCTGGCAAGATTGAGCAGCAAAGTCGAACTATGGCTGTAATCCGACTCAGCTGTGCATGTAAACGTACTGAGTGTAGCGTACGACAGTCTTCAGCTGGATGTTGGAGGTCTGCTGGCAGAAGGAGTGTTTACTGCTGCAGAGGAGGAGGAGGAGGAGGAGGAGGAGGAGGAGCTGCAG
Source organism: Sparus aurata (assembly GCF_900880675.1). NCBI lineage: Eukaryota > Metazoa > Chordata > Actinopteri > Spariformes > Sparidae > Sparus > Sparus aurata. Next base: position 34,473,201 of record NC_044199.1, on the reverse strand, counting down.
GGTCACACCCTTGTTCACTGTTGACGGGTGTCCCGGCGTGGGAATCCTCACAAGCTCAGTCTTATCCTGGTTGAGCTTTAGGTGGTGCCTTGGTGATACATGCCTCCACCTGAGTGTTGGACAGGTGGAGGCACAGATGGTATTTGCGTGACATGTGTCTGAAATAAGATGTTTATGTTGGATGAGTGATGTAACAGCTTCTCTTATGTTTCATGTGTCTTTAACCACGTCAACACATCCAGGTCAGCTCCGTGCAGCCTGAGCACGCTTCAGGTGTTTGGATGCATCTTCATGCATTTCAGGCTTTCTGTGCAGAATCTGTGTCAGTGGCTGTTTGTAAAGACGCCGACACTCTTCTCCTCATCACAGCTCTGACGGGAGTCTGGTGATGTTTGTTCAGTTAATCCTGTCTCTGTGATCAGGTTGATGAAATCTGATGGTGTCTCACTTTGGGTATGACTGATCTAGTTTCTGTAAGTTTTAGATTTGAGGCTAACCCGTGGTCCAGCCCAGAATCCAGAATTTAACGTGACCACAGATTCGTCCACGATCGACGTGCCACATACGAGGCTTATTGCACTGACAGCTCGTGCTTTTTTAAAGGACATTTGTGGAGCTAGGTCCGTTTCTTTCACAGGCAACCAGACCTAATTCAGTGGTTCTGTGCCTAAACCGGACCAGAACATCAGCAAATTCAAGCTCAACAAACGTAAAGTTTCAACATGATGAAATGTTTTAACTTCTCTGGTTTTACTGAATCGTACTAGCTAACATTTGATCTGCCGATTTGGTTGAGAACTGAGTATATTTTTTAACAGATCCACAGTGAGTTCAACCAGAACACCAGTGGTCCGGTGTTCTGGGACTGGACCCATGATGTTCCCTCTTCTCTTCCATGTCGGCGTCTCGTTATGTTCTCCTGCTGAAAGAACTCAAACCCCCGTCAGAAAAGAAAGAAACATCTCCCTCAGAAGGCGTCATATTAGTTTCGATTATCTGTTTGTTCTTGATGATGTCTCGACAGACAGCAGACGTGTGTGTGTGTGTGTGTGTGTGTGTGTGTGTGTGAGGACTTTCTCACAAAGTAAACCCTGTTTGTGTGTGTGTTGTGTGTGTGTGTTGTGTTTGAGGTTAGTTCTGGTCTGTAAGAGCTTTGAGTTTTAGAGAAGTGCTTTGACCACACTCTGTGGTTTGGACGCGTGTGTCAGTGTGTGTATTGGTGTGTATTGGTGTGTATTGGTGTGTGTGTTGGGTAATTTGTGTTTGACTGGTGCACAGTGTGCTAACTTTGTGCAGTGTGTGTTGGTGTGGATAAGAGGGTGTGTAGGGAAGTGTTGGCCAGCTTTGCGTCAGCAGGGTGTGGTGTGATAACAGCCTCTCTCTCTCTCCTGCTCCCTCGCTCGCTCTGCCAGCCATATTGAGACACACCCAGTTTCTTCTGTGTGCTCATTAAGTGTGTGTGCTGTTGGTTTTTTATGAGCAACATTTTAAAGAATCGCAGGACTGCAGCCCGTCACTGCTGTCGGACCTACACAACATAATGTCAACAGAGCAGAGCGGAGGGCTGAAGTTACAGAGACGAGTCGTTGTCTGGCTGGCAGCCAACCGGCAGCATCTGTCGGCCATAAAGGAGCCAATCAGCAGCAACATGAGTCGACCAGCAGAGAGCCAGAAGAGGCCGAACAATCCCAGTCCAACCTGCAAGAGCAGAGACATGTAGCGTCGCCATGAGACCAGAGAAACTGAACCTCAGGGACGGATAACAAACGGGTCTGGTCCAAAAGACCAGGTATCACCTGGTATCACCTGGTATCACCTGGTATCACCTGGTATCAGCAGGTATCACCTGGTATCACCAGGTATCACCTGGTATCACCTGGTATCAGCAGGTATCACCTGGTATCACCAGTCATCCCCAGTATCACCAGGTATCACCAGGTATCACCTGGTATCACTAGGTATCACCTGGTATCACCTGGTATCACCAGTCATCCCCAGTATCACCTGGTATCACCTGGTATCACTAGGTATCACCTGGTATCACCAGTCATCCCCAGTATCACCTGGTATCACCTGGTATCACCAGTCATCCCCAGTATCACCTGGTATCACCTGGTATCACCAGTCATCCCCAGTATCACCTGGTATCACCTGGTATCACCAGTCATCCCCAGTTATCACCAGTATCACCTGGTATCACCTGGTATCACCTGGTATCAGCAGGTATCACCTGGTATCACCAGGTATCACCTGGTATCACCTGGTATCAGCAGGTATCACCTGGTATCACCAGTCATCCCCAGTATCACCAGGTATCACCAGGTATCACCTGGTATCACTAGGTATCACCTGGTATCACCTGGTATCACCAGTCATCCCCAGTATCACCTGGTATCACCTGGTATCACTAGGTATCACCTGGTATCACCAGTCATCCCCAGTATCACCTGGTATCACCTGGTATCACCAGTCATCCCCAGTATCACCTGGTATCACCTGGTATCACCAGTCATCCCCAGTATCACCTGGTATCACCTGGTATCACCAGTCATCCCCAGTTATCACCAGTATCACCTGGTATCACCAGGTATCACCTGGTATCACCTGGTAAAAGCCAGGTATCACCTGGTATCAGCAGGTATCACCTGGTATCACCAGGTAAAAGCCAGGTACCACCTGGTATTGCCTGGTATCACCTGGTATCACCGGTATCACCTGGTATCACCTGGTATCACCTGGTATAAGCAGGTAAAAGGCAGGTAAAACACAAATCAAAAGGAAAACAAACAATTATGATAATGAAAAATTATGAAAGATTATCATAAATAGGAGATTCAGGACTTCATATAAATCAGGATTCTCTCCACTACGAGGAAAAATACAGTTTATTTATTATTTTCATGATTAATCGATTAATCGTCTGTGACGTCTTCAAACGTCGTCTGTCGTCCAACCAAGAGTCCAAAAACCAAAGACTCTTTGTGTACTGCCAGAAAAATGACAAAGAAAAGCAGAAAACCGTCACATTTAAGAAGCTGAACCAGACAAAGTGTGTGTGTGTGTGTGTGTGTGTGTGTGTGCGTGTGTGTGTGTGTGTGTGTGTGTGTTACAGTAAACATGAACCTGATGGTGAACCAGTGTTTCAGGATTCCTCAGTGGTTCCTCCTTGTTGCCGTCTCGATTAGATTCCTTGAAAACTGCCTGCAGCGTTTTTTCCTCATAGAAGTCAGATTACATCGAGGTTTTGATGCTCGAGTGTCAAACATGAAGACAGCCGATATAAAGTCGACGGCGGGCCGAGTGTAAAGCGATCGTGCGATGGTGTCGGATGGTAGTCCTGACGGTTTGTTTGGATGGCTGTAACAGAGGAGAAGCTTATTGATGTCAACATAATGGAGAGAGGAGGATTTATGAAGCCGGTGCTGATGTGGTGCGGTGTGATACGACACCGTCGCTGTTCACAGATTCAGAACAAACGCAGGTGAAATATTGTTCTTGTTTCTGGCACATCTACGTTTATAAACTTGTCATAAAACTTGATCATGTTCTGAAATATTCCTTTATTTAAAGTTAGTTTTACAGTTTAGTTTATGTTGGACACTTTCCTTGTACAGTTGTATTTTAAGTAAGACATGAAATAATGTACACATACAAAAGGAAATACATTTTATAATTGTCATGTTTATGCTGACACTTGTTGTGTGTCTATTAAATATCTGTTAGTTGGAACATTATTGAGTTAATTGTGTTTATTTTGCCCGATCAGCCGAGATGACAGCGAGCAGAGTGTGAAGGTGGACGAGCTCAGCAGCAGGTGACGAGGACTGAAGGTCTGTGTGTTGATGTCATGACGACAAAGAGAACAAAAAGAGGAAAGTGCTAAAAGCTTTTTGCATTCAGACGGCGAAAAACAAAAAGCAAAACTGGAATTATCAGGAAACGCTGAAGCCGAATGAATCAGCGGGTTGTTTCATGGCCACATGAGTGAGAGACATTAAGTTATTCGTTGTGACTTCAGCTGCCCTCCTTGTTCCTCCGTCTGTCTCTACGTAATGTGCTCGTGTCCTCAGCAGACAGTCAGTGTTGTGAAACAGCAGTGACCTTCGACCCCTGCAGCAGGAAACATCTCTGGTCAGCCATTGTTGACCCGTCCCTCCTGCCGCTGTCAGACGATCTGACGGACAGTCGTCAGCTGCTGTTTTTGACTTTCTCTGATCCGTCGTAGATACGATGTGTGTCGGCCGGCTGCCCGAGTGTTGCTGAGTGTGTTCTGTTGTGTCTAACACAGGAAGGAAGTGTCATCTTATCGCAACTGAAAATTAATCTGCAATCAATCAATTTTTCAAGCAAAGATCCTCAGAGACATCGTCCTGGGTTTTAGGAGTGTGTTTGGATGCTTTTGATTTCTTTCTTTTGTTTTATTAAAACCCAAACATTGAAAGGATTCATTGAGAAAATAATCATCTTATTAATCGATTATGAGAACAGTCAGTAGACACCTGTTGGATGATGGAGATGATCAGATCTTCTGAAGCGTTAGTTTCACTCACAGACTCACTCTGACTCATGATGGTAGAATAAGATGAGTAATAAACTGTATTTTAAAGGTGGAAGCTCTCAGAGTCACTCAGCTCCTGTTAGTTTCCCTCCTGATCACAGATAACAGCAGCAGGAGGCCCCGCCCCTCTCCTGCAGGACGCGCCTGTCCCTTTAAGAGGCGGCGGTCTGTCATGGCTGCAGGAGGGTGGAGCGGCTGAAACTGCCAGGGAGTGGTCGGAGGGGACGGAGATAAGTTTGTCTTCTGTGCCACAGACAGTGTAATGGAGGCGAGTTGTTTACGTGTGATGATGTAATACTACCTCATCATGTGATCAGCTTCTCTCCGTCCGTCAGGTTGATTCTGATATTTATTATTTCTCTGAATGTATCAGAAGTTGATTTATGTTATTACCATGTTGACAGTGTAGGAGTGTGAGGAAGAGTTAAAGGAGGAGGAGGAGGAAGACCAACGCTTTTCAGGTCACAGCTGTGTCAAAAAAGTGTTTCATCTGACCTCCTCCTCTCCTCTCCTCTCCTCTCCTCTCCTCTCCTCTCCTCTCCTCTCCTCTCCTCTCCTCTCCTTTCCTCCTCCTTCCTCTCCTCTCCTCTCCTCTCCTCTCCTCTCCTCTCCTCTCCTCTCCTCTCCTCTCCTCTCCTCCTCTCCTCTCCTCTCCTCTCCTCTCCTCTCCTCTCTGTTGAGCAAGAACATGTTCAGATAAATAACGTCGAATGAACACAATCAGCAGAATAAATGTTGCAGCTTTATGTTTTTTGAGATTCAATTTTAAATTGTAACACTTTGGTTAGTTTCAGGAAAACATCATGTTTGTCTCCACGAGCACAGCTGGAAAATATCCAGATGTCTGGTCAGAAACATCCAGTGGTTTCATGCTTACAAATGCAGAAGAAGTGTCCTTATATCCCACATGTTGTTCTGGCAGCTGGACTTTGTTCTGACAAGTTTTAAAATGCAGCCTCCTCATTCATTTGACTGCGAGCGCTGTGTTTCTGACAGCACAGAGACGAGGACCGACTCTGCTTCAGGTTATTAATATTTCTTGTTGGAAAGTCAGAAATATGGAAGTGCTGATCAGGGATCAAACCAGGGATTATTTTCAGGATGAATGAATTGTTTAGTTCAGCTCAATCTTTGTCTCTTGGAGGTCAGAAACTGAAACCTGATGGGAGTCACCTGTTGTAGTGATGCTGTTCTGACCGCCGCGCTCAGGTCATGAAAAGTAACTGGTGTATTTCTAATGAATGTGGTTTAGTGAAGACTTTCTGTTTGTTACATGTGAAGTAATAAAAAGCAGCTCAGATCGTCAGAACAGAACATCCTGTCTCCCTCACAGCTGATCCTCCAGCTTCTCATCACAACGTCTCTGAGACAGACTGCAGATTTTTGGTGTCATGGCCCTTTAGTGCCCAACCAACCTCCACTGAAAACCCAACCACCCGTCTCATCTCTGACACTCATTAACCAAGCCCCACCCTTCAACACACACACACACACACACACACACACACACACACACACACACACACACACACACACACACACACATTTGTCTATATAAAGGAAGTGCAGGCCAAAAGCTTCTGACCCTTAAAGCTCACACGCCATAAGTATGTTCACACACACACTCCTCCCTGAGAGGGGGTCCTGCTGCTGAGCTGAGGCTGTAAGGGGAGGAGTGTGTGTGTGTGTGTGTGTGTGTGTGTGTGTGTGTGTGTGTGTGTGTGTGTGTGTGTGTGTGTGTGTGTGTTAGGGACTCCAGTTACAGGAGTTGTGCAATGTTTGGACCCTCGACTGGAAACCAATGGGAACTGACCTCGCTGCCCTCCTCCAACTAATCTACTCCACCTTCCTCTTCTCTTCTCTTCTCTTCTCTTCTCTTCTCTTCTCTTCTCTTCTCTTCTCTCTATTTTCATTTCAGTTAAATCATAAATAATGCAAATACATTGCAGGTAATTCTGTCCTTGCTGACCTGCAGGTGTATTACTCTTCACTCCATCTATAACTGGCCGAACATAAATAATATGCTGTCACATGCAAATATTTATGGCAGCTCCGTTTGTGTTTGTTGGAGAGACGTGCTTTAATGCTTCTAGAGTTACTGTCAAAGCCAGTTCACACCTGGTGTTAACATGCGTCTCCAGTTACCACCGGTGATCTGATGTCACTTCCTCGCTCTGTATGCAAATAAACATCACGGAGACAAACAGACTCCATGTTTCTACTCAAAGACAGAAAGAAGTTCATGTAGAACAATTGCCGAATGAACAAGAAGGTTCAAATAATGCAGAATGAGTCAGAGACAGAGTTTCACAGAGTTTATAAAGTGTCTCCAACTCAACAACTCACTAAACTGACACATTTGTTAAGGGAGTCTGGAGACTTTCTCCACGGGGACAAAGAAGTAGCCTATATTGTTACTGTTTAGTGTCTTTGGAACATGTGACATGTTTAGATCAATAACATGTTTCTTCTTTCATAAATGGAGTGTAAATGGTGAAATCAGTGTAAACAGTGTGTTCAAACAGCTGATCAATGTTGGCAGGTAAGACTTTAGCACTTTAGACACAGAAGCAGACAGGCTGGCACAGACATGCTGCCACAAACTGACACTTTTTACAAGGAGACAAACAACTTCAGCTGAAAGATTTAATGCTGAATTTACAACAAGGACACGATGACTTACAATCTGTCACACACACAGTTTCACTACGTATATAAAGTTTTACGCTACGTAAAAACTCCTTAAATCAATCTTTATTAAGGGAGTCTGGTGATGTTGTGGAAGACAGTTGGCTTCATGTGTTATATTAATGCTGAATTTACAAGAAGACTCCAATCATTTAGAATGTGTTGTAGATAGTGAATCAAACATTTATAACATTTCTTCTCATGCAGCAACCCTGAAAATTGTGTGATTTGTTAAGGGAGTCTGGTGATTATTCGGGTGAAACGGACAGTGTGTTCACAAACATCTGCTGCTAAAATTGGCTACTGTACTATACTATTAAATTCTTTTGCAAACACAAAGAACCATAGAATCCCATCCTGCACTACGGCTGCCATCGCCACTCGACCTGTACTCGTCCTCCTGCAGCAGCTCGTCTTTGTCCTTTTATTTCTACTGAAACGAGTCCAAATGTTCCTAAAGATGCTGTGAAATCTATAAAGAAGTGCCTTGACTGAACCTGACTGCTTTTGCATTCCGTGCTGGCAAATGACTGTTTGATAGATAAAAGCTATCGACAGCGTGTCGCAGGATGTTAGACGACGCTGTGAACTGAGACTGAACCCGCAGCCTCCAGTCGTTAGGAGGGAAAACACCTTCTGCCACACTTTTATTTTGGTAATTTGTCTTCCTCTTCTCGTGCTGATTGTTATCATAGTTACCTCAGGTGACAGTGAAGCTCACACTGCTGCTGCTAACTGCCGCTAACTGCTGCTAACTGCTAACTGCTGCATAGTTAACCGACACTATTAAAGGAAAGTCGAACAGATAGAAACAAAAAAACTGGAGCCAGACGGAAACAAATTCTCTTCATCTGCACGACTCTCTGTGTGTGTGTGTGTGTGTGTTTCCTTCGATAGGGTTTTTGGTTGAAAATTGCTGTGTGTGTGTTCATGGGTGTGGGCATAACCAGGCGTGAACGGTACATGTGTACGTATGTGTGTGTGTGTGTGGACCATGTGGGGGCATGAGCAGAGTGTGGCTGACTGGGGCAATCCCCCTACCCCCACCCAAAACACACACACACATACACACACACACACACACACACACACGCACGCACGCACACACACACACACACACACGCACGCACACACACACACACACACACACACACACACACACTCTCAGGGCCGAGGGGGTTTGGAGGGAGGCAGCAGTGACGGAGAGGAGAGCGCTGACCCAGATAGTGTCTCTGTTCCACCCTCTCCCTCACACACACTGTAAAAAATAAGATCCGCACGTGTTTTTACTTCATCCTGTAAAGTCTTGTTTTTAACAGATAATGTTTTCAAGGCCTGGAATATCCTTGAATTTGAATATAGTCCCTGAAAACACCAGATTTTTTACATAATCTGGTGCTTCAGTGTCAAGGTCACGCACATAAACCAAAATCTATAAAAGATGAAAGAAGAACTGACAGTGTGAAGAGTTTGTGATGATAAAACTCGACGTCTGTGGCAACAAATGTGGATATTATTGACGAGGAGTCGATAAAACTAGATGTTTTCTAACTATAAGTGTTTATGTGGCTAAAACTGATCAGATCTCTCAACACAAGATTGATAACTGAACATTTGTTCTGGCAATTGTTGAGTTTATCTCGTCTTTAAACAGCTTTGTAGGACAGGTGATCCCAGACAGCGAGAGGGCAGAGAAGAGAGGTTTGACGAGCTGTTAACGGGCCTGTTGTGATTTAATATATCTGATGGTTCGCTCAGTTAGACGAACCTTCCCTGCCCGGACCTCAGGTGAGCTGAGGAGACGAGCACACAAACACCGTGGTTGTTCTGAACCATTATTTTTACCAGTGTATGAATGTAAAGTAGAAATGTTTGTGAAGCTGTCATCTCCAGCAGCTTGTTCCTCCAGCCGCCCTCCTGTCAGCTCTCCATCTCTGCGCCGCCACACATCACAGAAATAAAGACATTTCCGTTGTTTGGTGGAAGTGAATGAAGAAACGTGCGGCGTGACTCGCCTCCTCGCTTCCTCGCCTGCCTCCGGCTCGGCAGTAACAGACGGGTTGTTCTGATCTGAGCGGGTGTGAATGTGTGGGACCGTATGAGGCTGAGACACAGTGTTCAGTTCACGCTCAGTCAGCCTTCACCAGATAAAAATAGATATGAAAAATGGCCTGTTTGAAAACTGGAGACTGATCCGCTAGTGGACGTCTGCAGAACAACAAACCCAGCGGCGACGGATTCACAAAGACTTTCAGCGGTCATCAGGCGCCATGCTGTGACGCATGATGAGGTTCAGGACGCTCGTTTGTTAACTCATCCAACAGTTTGAACTTCGTTCAGTCGACACGAGTCTGAAAGAGACGCTGAAGTTAAAGATATGAAAAAATAACCACCGTCACATTGTCAGTGTCCTCCAGGTCGGTACTGAGCATGTGCAGCTCTCAACAGAGATGAGAGAGAAGTGAGATGTCGCTCCAACTCCAGAATCATGAAGGTATCGCTGATTCAGAGTGTTGATGACAAAGACTTTTAAACAAGTTAACATCTTCTGGATGTTTTCTGCTGAGGTTTATGATTCGCTGCGTTCTTTATGACGAACACAAAGAGAAAAAAAACATGGAAACAAAGAAACATAAAAGTTTCAGCACATTGTTAAATTTGACGTAAATGTGGCTTCACTTCCTCTGAACACGTTTACAGCTGCTTCATCTGTTCTCCACCAAACACAGTCGGGAACTCTCAAACTTCGCTCGCAGTCGACAAGCTTTACTTTTATTTGTTTCCACTCTGTTGCAACTAAAACTGTCCTCGACTCGACTCGCCGTCCCGTCTCCGTCTGTGTTCAGTCCGCCTCGTCCCTCTCGACTACCCCCATACTGACTTCCTGTGGTGGGATCAGAGGCTGACAGGGTCACACCCACCCCACCCTTTTTATTCCTGGAACTCCACAGTGGGACCCTCCTCTGGGGGGAGGACACACACACACACACACACATACCCACACACACACACACACACACACACACACACACACACACACACCTCCTGGCCTCCGGCCCTCCGCTGCCTTGTCTTCCAGCAGATGTGGATCAAGTGGGATTTGCAGAAGATTCTCAGTGTTTGCCTCGTTGTGCTCGCAGTCGTAGGATGGGTGTGGCCCGTGTGCCGGAGCACGACTCCACAAAGTTCAGACGACTTAAAATTTCAATTTGCTGTGTTTTTCCTGTGATTTAGTGCTTCAAGGCTCCGTCTGAACTCCACCCAGCCGGAGCCCCAGATAAGGTTTAAGCAAACGCGGAGGAGTTATTTGGAAATCCGCTTCGATTCGCGTCTGGCTGCAGCACGCTCGTCTCCACATCCAAAATATTTAGAGCAGATTTATTCTGGACTCAGTGCGAATGATGAGGCTGCTCACAACTCATTAAAGTGCCAGCAAGTCCAGTTAGCAGAATATAATGCAGTGCACTTCAGCAAAACAACAGATTTTATGTTTTTACTCTGAAATATTTGTGTGTGATTACAGTGTGGATGCATTTACCGACCGATGTTTGCACACGTTAATTTGTTTATGACATAAAACATGAAGAAAACACCTCAAAACTCATAAATATTAAACACTTGAGATTTTAAAGATGGCTGTAAAATGTCCTGGTGTCGTCCTGAAATCAACCTGCACATGGGAGCAGAATATTTGGTTGTGGTTTATTATTCCAGAACTGTGGTAGCATGGGAGCTAACTGCTAACACTGGAACATGGTAGTGCTAGGCGCTCATAATAACTCATACAGCTGCTCTTTATGTTTTCTGTGATGTGTTAATTGTTCACTAACGAGCTCTCTAGCAGACAGCCGTTAACGAGCTCCACCTCAGTGATCACGCTCCTCTTCCTCCTGGTTCCTCCTCTTCTTTATTTTTTACATATATAGTTTTTGAGGCTACAGTTTGTTTATGTAGCATCTTGGACCTTTCTGATAATCAGGTTAGCCTGTCAGCTAGCAGCTAGCAGCTAGCTACTAGCTACTAGCATGTAGAAAGTTTATCAGAGGTTGAAGCTTTTCTGCTTCTGTCACTTTTAGAAAGTGTGAAAAGGGGCCACAGTTTTTCTCAGTTTTTGAATCGATGTCTGAAATATAAGGTCTGTGTCTGTAGTTTACACTCAGACTCAAGATATTTAAACAAAACCAACTTAAAGTTTGAACTAACTTCAGGGATAATCTGAAAAAATATGTTATTCGTGCAGTGCTCTGTTGGTCAAAGGTGCAAATTCATTTTCAAACAAGAATTCAACCTGAAGAATCACATGAATGATCCTCTGACCAGGTCGTTAGGGTGAGCAGCAGCTGCTAGTTCATCTCAGATACAACTTATTATAACAAACTAGTTTTTGACAGAAGGAGAACATTTATAAAATCAGCTTTTTGTGATGATTTCAGAGAAGAAGTTGGATTTCAGGGAGTGCGTCTGACGTAAAGCCGCGGGTGGAGATGTGCCCTTCAGCTGCACCGCCCGCAGCCTTCAGCTCTTTCCAGCAGACAAAAACAAATCCTCCTTCCTCGAGACACTCACCTAAAAATGTCAACAATGGTGCCTCACAAAAAAAGAAAGAAGTGCTTCAGATCACGGCTGGCTGACGAGCACCAAATCTGATTTATAAGGAAATTCTGTTTGCAAAAATCCCCCAACAAACTTCTTCAGTCGTGACTTTTAAAAACGCGTAGATATCTGAATGAGGTTTGGTTCAGAGGTGTGAGCAGGTAGTTGTTGTCAACAACTACCTGTTGTCAAAGGTGATGACGTTGATTTGGTTCAGGATCATTCGATTGTTGAGGGAGAGTCATTTTTATTCATGCATTGAGAACAAAGCTGAGTCGACAGGTTGAGCATGAAAGGCAGGTGAGAAGTGGCCAATCAGAGCAGAGAGCAGTTTAACAACACAAGATAAAGGAGAGAAGAAGCAGCTTGTAAAGGATTCCAAACCATATAATGTGACAACGTCTGCTCTCACAGAACAAAACCCGGATTCAAGATGTCTGAGGGTTAAACTTCCCTCCTCTTTTCTCTGTCAGTTTAATTCTGTTCATCTTGTTTTTTCTCAGAATTCAGACTTCTTGAACATTTGTTCCTCGTGCAGTTATGATTTACATGTAGTCAAATTCTTAACAGCAGCTTTGCATCATTTACGGTTTCCTGCGCTCGTGCACGACACAGGAAGTTATTGCTGTCATGTAAAGTTTTGAGTGCATCCTAGAAACAGGAAATCAACCAATACCAGCATGAACATGATTCAGAAGTTGCACTCGGTACTTAAAGTGCCACCTCTCTTCTAGCTGCAGTGCATTGTGGTCCATCTGCTGCTCCTGTTGTTGTAGAAATCACAGGGAACTCTGTCGGTTGACGCCTGACACACTAACCTGCGTCTGAGTGACCACTTGTGATCAGATCTCACTTCCTGCTCTACATGCAAATAAACCCGTCTGTCACTGAGACAGACAGGATGGTTTAACACAAAGAAACAAACTTCTCCATGTTCTGATTTAATGCTGAATTCACAAGAAGGAAACAATGATTCAGAATTTGTAATAACCGTTTCACAAAGCTTGTTCAGTTTCTCTTTCATGAAACAACTCTTAGAATCAGATGATTTGTGGAGGGAGTCTGGTGACGTTGTGTCTTGCATCTCATTGGTGAGATCGGTTGAATCGGTGCGTTCAAACTGCCGCTAAATGATAGGAGCTGATTTTTATTGAGTCAAAACTGGATAGTGGTGGAGTTTGAAATGACCAGATGAAAACTAGAAGACAGTCGGGTGCTGGTGGAGGTTGTGTGGTGTGTTTTCGGTGGCTGGCTGTGTGCTGGTTGCCGGTTGGGGGGAAGGTGTGACATCAAGCTGCCTTCACCTTTGTTTAAAGACACAGAGGGGGCTCTGTCCCGTCACAATGGGACTGAGAGACCAGTGTCTCTGTCCCCTGTGAGTGTGTGTGTGTGTGTGTGTGTGGGGGAGGGGTGGCGCTCGCAGCCACACCCAGGCTGATTGGCTGAGGCCACACCTCACTGTGGAATCCACTGGAGCCGGGTCACATGTCGGCCCGTAACACCAGCACACAGCTCTGAGTGTGAGTCTGCAGAGAGCAGAGCAGCAACCAGATAAATGAATAAAACCACTTGTTAGTATCAGTGAAGGAAAGTCCAGATATGATGTCACGTTCAACCCGACCCGAATGTTTCCTTCATGGACTCTCTGAGTTCTGGACTCAGTCACAGAAGTCTCTGATGGACTTTGTGCTGAACCTCAGATTTTCAGCACGTTAACCGCAGACTGTGCTCGTAAATCAGCAGCTGTGTGTGAGTGAAACACCAGAAATCAAGTGAAGGAAGCTGTTTGTCAAAACTGCTGCACAGGTTTTATTACTGTGACACAACTTCTCCCAGTTCCTGTATATAATACTATAATACTCTCCCTTTGAAGGGCGACACGCACACCGACAGCAGGACGAGTTCAGTAAAATACTTTTAATTTCGTACAATACTTTCTGGCTGCTGGACCGTAATCAGATCTGCAAAAGTACCCAAAGGTCAAACTCCAGTAACAGTAAAGATATTGTGATAAAATGGTACTAATATGTAAATATCACACCTTAAAGTATCAAAAGTACAAGTAAAGTAACTTAAACATAGATACATGTGTGTATTTACTGTAAACTGTGTCGACTGAACATCAGATGTAATTTAAGGATCTGTTACTTTTCTCTGATGCAGTAATCTGCAAAGTAACTTGTAACTAAAATGATCAGATAACTCAATATGACTAAAAACTACTGCAGTATGATGCACGTGTCTTTACAGATTTAGTACTTGAGTAAATGTACTTAGTTACAGTCCATCACTGAGGTCGTCTCCTTGTCATGAGGGTGTGATCAGCTCCTCCTGTACTGCTTCGTGGTACTTTTACTTCTACAACTCCTGCTGCGTCTGTACTGCTACCACACCAGTTAAAGTACAGTAAGTACATGTACTCGAGTACTGTACTGGAGGCAGTTGTTGCTCTGAGTGAATTTGCTTTTTGCATCATTAGATCAGCAGATGTAGTTCTGTGTCCTCAGCTGGGCGGCGGCTTCATTACTGAGACAGTTTTAATACCAAAGAAGGATTTGGACCTGATCACCGTCGTCTGTACAGTCGGACTTCACCATATACAGAACTGAGTTGTGCTTCAGGGTCACAACTGCAAACAGGAAGTAGAGAAGCAGTTTGTGTATTTGAGTGTGAGAAAGACTTCACACTGTTTCTATCACTTCCTGTTTTAAAACACATGATGACCCCGTCTGAACCGACCCGTCTGTCTGTCAGCGTGACGGTACTTCAGTGTGTCCGGGTTCATCAGAATCGTTCCCTTTGGTCTCCTGATTGTGTCGACTCAGGTCCGGTTCAGACACGTAGACTCAGAGAAGAAGTCGAGGTCGATGCAGACGTGCAGATCTCATCTTAAAAACCACAACGCTGAAAAATTCCAGCGAAACGTCGGCTGTGACCACATTCACACCAGAAACAGCTGAGCTCGAAGGGGAAGACGGAGCGGAGAGAAGAGGAAGAGAAGTCATCTGCTTTTACAACTTCCACCAGTGCGGATCAGCGCTGTTCAAACTGAGGGTCATGACCCAGCGTTGGGTCACAGCGTGGTGACGAGCGGGACCAGGACAGACGGAGATAAAGACTTTATTTGTTTTCTGCTTTTGAAATAAATATGGTTGGAAGACTGAAATTACAACAGGTTTTAAATAATTCTGTCACTGTACGTCATCTTGATTGGTCCATTAATCAAGTTAATGATTGCCATGTTGATAGTTGATCATTTAGATACTTGTAAAGCTGTTCCAGCCGCTCCACTGTGAGAGTATACTTCTTTTCTCTGTGTTGCATCATCGAGTATCTTTGTGTCTCTGACCGACAGAACTTAGACATTTTTCAATGTTTCTGACATTTTATAATGATGTAAAGAATAAGAATTGTATTTTTCATGCAGAGTGGGCGTATGTGACAAATGAAATATAACAGTGAGTTGTATCATAAAACAGGCAGTAAGCAGCCACAGCAATAAGTGAGAGAAGACAAATAAATCATTAAACATTAACAGTGACGCCGTCGATTGAACCACAATTACACCTCGACAAAACGTTTCTGCAGCTTCACAGTGAAACATGATGAAGCTGAAGTCTTCTCTGTAGCTGCGGCGCTAACAGTGTTAGCATGCACGAGGCCGACTGCACGTCAGTTTGTGATCTCTGCTGCAGTCTGCGATTACAGAAGAGTCTCCAGATACTTCAGCCTCGGCTCTGTTTCACTGTGAAGCTCCAGAAATGTGTTGTGGACTACGACACTTCACCTGAGTTTCATCAACATGTGGGGGGAGGAGAGGGCACAGAGCAAATCCTTCACATGAGACGAAGGCCTCTGTGGGAACCGGACTGAGAGCAGCTTTGTTTTGGTGCTGGCACAGAAACCCTGGTATCGTATGTGTTGTCAGTTCACGCTGACATCCACTGGAAAACCTTCCAGTAGATGATTTACATGTTTAGAAACGTTTCAGCTCGGTTCACTCGGCCTGTTAATAAGTTTCCTCTGCGGCTTTTTATCTGTCGCAGAAGAAGTCCTTTAAATGTGAGAGAGAGAGAGGAAGTGGACACGGAGAGAAAATGGAGACAGAAGAAGAAGAAGAAGAGAAGGGGTGTGTGTGTGTCGAGTCGCTCTGCCTCGGCACTCCCCACACCTCTCTCTCTCTCTCTCTCTGTGTGTGTGTGTGTGTGTGTGTGTGTGTGTGTGTGTGTTGGCTTCCAGAAAAGGGTGTGTCCGCCTGCCTGCCGCTGAAAGAGAGGGAGGGGTCAGTTCACGGCTACTCCTCCCTGCTCTCTCTCTCTGAGCCTCTGTTATTTCTCTTTCGCTCTCATTCCCTCAGTGGCAGCCTCAGGATTAGGCCTTTGTCTCTCTGCCTCCTCTCTGCCTTTAATTTTCTATCTTTTCTCAAACAGTGTGTGTGTGTGTGTGAGTGTGTGAGAGTGTGTGTGTGTGTGTGTGTGTGTGTGTGTTAACCCCCCTCCTGGCAGGTTTTTCAGAGAGTTTTTTTTCTGCAGCAGTTTTTAGAGCAGAGGTAATTCTTGTTGCCATGTGTTTCCCCCCCTCCTAACTCTAGCCTGCCACTTCCTGTCTTGCTTCCTCCCCTACCTGTCTTCCTCCTCCTCTTATCTCCCCTCCTCCTCCTCTTCCTCTTCCTCTCCTCCCCTGCTCCCTTCACTCCTCATTCCTTCTTCAAATCCTTTAACAAATCCCCTCCTTCCACACTCTCCCCCCCCCCCCCCTGGCCTGGAAGTTTTGGCTTTTCTTCCCTAAATTGTTCTCACCCTTTCCTTCCCCCTCCCCCCTTTCTTCTCCTCATCACCTCCTCTCTTCTTACCTTCTCCTCTTCTTCTCTTCTTCTCCTCCTCAGTGCCAGTCGACTCCTAAGCAGAAGAAGAGTGCCGGCGGCGCCCAGAAGAAGCAGAGGAGCTCGGCCAAGCAGAGCGCCCTGACCCACCAGCAGCCGCCGCCGCCGCCATCGTCATCGCCGCCGCCGGAGGAGGAGGAGGAGAAGGAGGAGGAGCCGGCGACAAGGCCTCGGCCGCCGCAGGAGGAGGACGAGGAGGAAGCCGGCGAGGAAGAGCGAGAGGAAGTGGCGACACAGTCAGTGAAGAAGAAGGAGGAGGAGGAGGAGGAGGGCAAGGCAGACATGCCCTCCGTACAGATCAAACCGGAGCCAGAGGAGATGGAGTGCACGGTGAGGAGGGGCGGGAGGGAGCTGATTGGTTGATTGATTAGAGGAGGGCGGAGCATCTGTGGATGGACAGATGGATGGAGGAGAGTCAGGTGGGTGTGGCCGCAGACTCGCTCCTCATCAGACGAGTTTGATCAGGTCGAGTTCACACGAGGGATTTAATCTGACAGGAGGAGCTCAGCTGGGAGCTTCACAACGATGTCGACAGCAAGATTTACACATGAGTCGCTGATGAGCTGAGAATGAATGTGGCCAATTATCTCTTGATTCACTCTTGTAGTCACTCTTTTTATTGAAGGATGAACAGGAAACATGGCTCAATATCAACAAGTGTTTGTACTCACCAAGTTAACAGCTGGAATCTGGGAAAAGTATCGCTAAAGGCTAATTACATGTAGCGGGAGCAGTCAGCTGATCAGACCGGTCGTAAACAAACCTCAGAGGAAGATGACGAGTAAAGTTGTATCTTCTCAGCTTGTTTACAACCTGCTGGATCATCTGACTGCTCATCATAACTGATAGAAAACCAGAAACACGCTCAGGAGTGGACCGTTCTGTTGTATTTGACTCTTTTTCTACAGACGAATCGAAGCGGTGAGAAACTGACGTTGGTGGTTTTTGTTTTGGATCAAGACTCTTTATCTGATCAGGGTTTAGGTGGCGGTGCAGAACAAAACAGCTCTGTGGTCGTGTGGTGTTTCATGTACCAGAGAGATGAAGAGATATCACACAAGAAGTCCAGTTAGAGTTGCAGATTATTGTGTTAGAAGGTTCAGCAGATGTCTCAACTCTGCTATCAGTTTCTGAAGGACTTTACAACTCTGTGAAGTAATCAGCTGCACGGTTTTACTGCCACCATCACCAGGCAGGCGCCTCCTGCTCTGTCAGGTGGAGACAGGTGAATCCTCCATGTTGGACCCCCTGTTGTGTTGATGCAGAGGCCTGTCGGGGTCGTCGGAGAGCGTCTCATCACACATGTTGTCCATCAGAAGCGCTGGCACTACTTCAGACTACCTCCACCTGGTGGTGTGGAGGTGTTGTGCTGTCACTCAGGTGCTGGTGATGCTGGCTGGCTGCCGGCTGTAGTCTTTGTGTTCATCATTCAGAGTAAACATGTCAGAGACTGCCTTCTGATTGCCCTCCTGAATAAAAGTGTTTGTACAAGCTGTGCTGCGGTTCACAGGAGTGTGTGCTCTTTGTGAGCGACAACTCCCAGGTATGTATTTACCTGTGACAGCAGTCTGATGAAAGGTCAGCTTTCTGTTTCCTCGTCTTATTCAAGGAGCTGCGTTTATTATTTTCTGTAATTGAAGAAAACGACTGTAGGTTTGTGATCAGTCGTCCCGCCGACACAGCAGCGACATCATGTTAGTCATCGGTCCTCGTTCCAAACTTTACAAACTTAGTAAGGATTTATTTTTGTTGGTTCTGGTTTGGAGGAAGTGAAGGTGGGCGGGCTGAGAGAAATGGAAATTCTGTTTGGTTGATGACATGATGATAGATGGAGATCTGAAGGTGGAGGAGTGACGGGGAGGTGACGGAGGTACAGCGACGTTCAGAGGGGAGGAGGAGGAGGAGGAGGAGGAGGAGGAGGAGGAGGAGGAGGAGGAGGAGGAGGAGGAGGAGGAGGAGGAGGAGGAGGAGTCTGATGATGGTTGTGATGAAGGTCACGAGTTTCTGAGCTCTTAGTTTTGTGGAGATGTAGAAAAGTTGAAGCGATATCGTCTGTTCTTCTTCTTCTCCTCCTTCTTCTTCTTCTTCTCCTCCTTCTTCTTGTTCAGCTTTTTCTTCTTCTTCTCCTCCGCTTTCTTCTGCTTCTTCTTCTTCTCCTCTGCCTTCTTCTTCTTCTCCTCCTTCTTCTTGTTCTGCTTTTTCTTCTTCTTCTTCTCCTCCACCTTCTTCTTCTTCTTCTTCTTCCTCTTCTTCTTGGTTTTTCACATTAGAAAGAAATGTTTACACTTGACTGATTTATTTCCATGAGTTTGTTTCCACTGACGATAATGAAAAATACCTTCCGCAGTTTTACAGAACAAAGGTTGACATCTTGAAATAACTGATCTGTTCCTGTTCCCGTTCCTGTTTCCTGAAGAAATTCAGTTTCTAAAGTGAAACTAAAACTGTTGTTTGATGAATGATGAGCCTGTTCGACTACGACCGTCATGTCTGCACAGTGTTGCGTCAGATATGATTCAGCAGGATGTCTGGAGCGCTGAAGTGACTGACTGGAGCGTCTGTCCGTCTGCGGCAGCAGTGGATGGATAAATGTGGAACCAGACAGATAAAAACTTGTTTTCTGACGTTAAAGCGATGATGGCGTGATGTCAGGACGCTGTGTGGGTGGAGCAGGTGTTCCTGACGGAGGCCCTGAAGCGTAGAACATCATGAAGCAGACATTGTGACCGAACACTTGACTGCTCTCACAGCGTGTCGTCTTCGAGCGGCCGCGTTGACCTCTGGCTTGTTTTAATCCTGAGTGACTTCCAGGCAGAACATCAGGAGAACAAGCTCTGTGGAGCAAACGGAGAAGAGGTCAGAGGTCACGGCAGCACCGAGGCGCCCTGACAGGAGAGGAGAACCTCCTCCTGCTGGGTCGGCCTGCATGTCGCCGTAATGCCCCGGTGGTTTGATTTCTCAGGATTGTACTATTTGGGTCAGACCGTCTGCTGATACATGAAACTAAATCAGAGCGCGGAGCTTTTTGCTGTTGATGTACAGTGAAGCCGGGAGCTTCTCTGAGGTGGGGGAGGGAGGGCTCGCGTCTGTAGGTCCACTCCTCGTTTCCTACATGAATCTACGTTATGTGAGACGTTCATGTCTCGGAGGATTCGACTGGTGTAAACAGTCTGAGCCTTTAAACGGAGACTGTTGACGTGTGAGGAAGCTAGTACAGAGCCTTGTGTGGCTCCAGAGGAAGCTGCATGTTATCTGATGAATTACCTTCAGTGATGTCGCCCAGTGGATAAGATGCATTGTGGGTAATGTAGGCGTCGGGTAAAATAGGTGGAGTTACCCTTCAGGTCATTCAGAAGAGACAAAATAACACAAACAGTTCATCGAAGACGAGTTTAATATTAATGTTACCACGTCCTCACTTCATGCCAGATAAACAGGGATGGAATGTAACTAAGTACTTTTACTCAGGTACTGTACCTGAGTACTACTTTGAGTATCAGTTGTTAGAGTGCATGTTGCTGCTTTGTCTTCTTCTTCTGTCTGTGATGTCTTTATTTTCTGTTTTCCTCTTCATCAGTCTGTTCTTCGCACAACGTTCCAGATTTGACTTTCAGTTCCTGGTTCTGTGAGCGGCTGTATTTTGGACTTTGATTTTAATTTCTGGAGCTGTTGGAGTTGATTGATGCGTCTGTGATCACTGAAATCTCTGTGTCCATAAATCCTGTGACATCCTTCATGTATTACATTTCTTTAGCAGGCCGCTGATGTCAAATAATAAGAGCACTTCACCATATGGATGCTTCTTAGTTCAGACGAATCTGCATTTTGTTTTGGTGAACTGATCTCGGCCTGTTTTTATGAATGTTTGGATGTAAACAACATTTTGACAGCAGCAGAAACACTCAGAGCTCAGATGTAGTTGAAGGTTTGTCCTGAATGAAAGGAGCTGTCAGGAAGTGATGGTGGAGACGACGGGAGGTTTCAGTGCCTCGTTCTCACTGATGAATGTTTGACTGGCCGGCTCATGACGGTTAGAAGAGACAGACCTGCTTCTCACAGCTCATGTTGAGGACTGCGGCTGTGACTTCCTGTCCTGATTAGCGACACTGTGGCTAGACTTAATGCTTATTAAATTTAATCATAAGCAATATTTACGTTGGGAGTGTTTGCTTACAGGTGAGCAGCGCAGGCATGTCGCTACACCTTTGACATGTCTGACTTCAGTGTGTAGTTGATGGGTAGGTCCATGCAACCTGTTATAATCGGAGACAGAGGAGGCCATAGAATGAAGGGCGTGAGCGGTAATGATAAGGTGAAGCCTGACGGAGTCACGGGCACGCTACAGCAGCCACCATACTGAGGAGGGAGGAGGGAGGATGTGGTGAGGTATGAAGAGAGGACGCTGTGGGAAAGGAGAGAGAAGAGAAACAAACTGGTGGTGAGGAGATGGTGCAGATGGAGAGAGGGGAGATAGGATGGAGTGTAAAGAGGTGGAGGTGGAGGTGGAGAGGGTGTGGACGTCAGATAAGGAAAGGCTGCACTGCAGGATTATGACTGCCATCCATTTTGTCCTCCGCTGAGCTCTCAGATGTTTTTTTCTCCCGTTTTTCATCACGCTGTCGGCTCCGTGCAGCCAGGAGACCGACGCTGAGGCTAACTGCTCCCTTTGGTTTACATGAGGAATGCTAACGATGCTAACAGGCTGAGTTCAGAGACAGTGACGGGCAGCTGAAGAGATGTTTGTTTGACTGTGGCCATAAAATCAAGTGAGAAGGTCAATAAAGTACAGTGAGAACACACGTACCATCTGTGCGCCATGCTAACACGTTAGCATGCATGAAGAGTACACTGTAAAAAATGAGTAATTTCAACAGTTACAGACTGAGACTTTAGACGCCTGATGTAGGATATGATGACTAATCGGTAACTAGAATCGGACAAAACACTTATTTAATTAAAATTTATAAAAATGATTTTATGCCTCCGAGCAGGCAGCAGTGGACGCTGGAGGCATCATGTGTCTCATGTTTGTCCGTCCGTCCCGTTCTTGTGAAAGCGATATTCCAAGAATGCCAGCGGTCAAAGGTCAAAGGTCAGAGGTCACTGTGACCACACAAAACACATTTTGGCCAAAACTCAGACATTAATGCAACAGTTAGGATCCGAGTGTAGGCAAATGTTTAATTGGATAAAATGGTGAAGTTTTGACTTGTGATGATCCAAAAGGTCAAAGATTAAAAACAATGATGTCAAACAATGAATATTCTGCTATCTTACCCACAATTCTTTCTTTGTCTCATTTAGTAGAGGAAACTGTTTCATATACGTTTAATACTTTAACTACAAAGTTATAAGATGAGATACAATTAGTGACAATTACTAATAAAAGACATGTTTGTTACTGATGTTTTAGATTTGTTTGTTTATTGACAGATATCTGGTAAAATAATGGAAGAGTCCTTATTTGATCACAATGTACAGCACTGTGAAACTGGTTCTTTATTTAAACATGTATTAAACAGAGTGATGGCAGCATTGCATCATCCAAACTTAGCTTTTGAGTTTTGATATTTAAAACAGATTTTTATATTTGTACATTTAGGTTGGCAGTGATTTTAGTGCATGTCCTGTAAATTCATGAATTAGAGAATGAGTTAAACTACTTGAGGTGAGGAGAGGAGTTCTGTCTTCAGTCGGATCCAGCATGAAACATGTTCTCAGCTGGACTTCCTGTCAGGTGGAGTGCTTGTTAGTTACCTGTCAAACATGGACGACTACAGTTTGAGTCTGTTAGCTGAACCTACAGAGCAAATGTTGTGACATCATTGAAACCTTCCAGTCCAGGTTGTCCTCGAGGCTGAATACAGACTTGGACTTGCGTTTGTGATGGTATGTGAGAATGTGGGCTCGGCCCTGTCAGCAGGGAGTGGTCTGCTTGTGAGGGGAGATAGGAGGAGAAGTCAAGAGGGAAGTCACATCCAGGACAGGAAACCAGCCGAGCTTCATCTGAGCGACATCAGGGCGTTTGTGTTACCTCCCAAAGTGGTTTTAAGTCCGTTAGTAAGTAAAATTGTGCTCCGACATCACGTCGGCAGGTCGAGTTAGTTGTGTTTAGATGTGAAATCTGACAGAGAGCGACAGTGAGGAGAAGCCAGAAAACAAGACAGCAAACAAGGTCATGACAAACTCAACATAACATGGAGCCAAACATGATGTTTCTGAACGTCAGCGGTGGTTTGTCGTCATTGAGGTCACAGTTTGGTTGAACATTGAACCTTCACAACACGAGTATACAGCTTCTGCAGAGTCGATCTGATCAGCAGCACACAGAAAGCGAACGGTTCTTCTGATGCAACTTCACGGTTTAATGTATGTTGTGTCAACGAAGCCGTTCGGTTCGGGTTAAAGCGCCTCGTTCTGTCTCCACGACCAGCAGCAGAATAGATTCAAACCAAACATTGGAAAATACATCGCGTCTGGTTGAAAACATCCAGTGGTTTCACAATTATACATGTTGAAACGGAGGCATTGGCTTTGGTATCTGACAACCTGGGAACGAAGCTCAACAATTAAGTGTCTTCTGCAGAAATTGCTGATTGCTCCTTTTCAGTTTGGCGCGACAGCAAACAGCAAATCGCCACAGAACACCTTTAACTGCTGCAGAGGTCAATAACTTAAATACTACTTTGCTAATTTGATGCCAAAATGTGACTGACTGATTTACAGTGAGGTTGGAAATGAGGAATGATCCCACATTCACAGATAAACTCAGTTGACCTTGGCACACGTTTCCATGAATCACTCGTTCAGCCGATGCTCCCGTGCTGTTGTTTTGTTCCCACCTAAAAAATTGGCATAATCAACAAACTATTTTTTCCAAGGAATCAGACACAAAGTTGCACTGAACCTGTTTAGACTCGTAACAAAGGTTGTGTAGTATTAGCAGCTCAGTCATCGTTCGCTGCAGAGCCAACGCGCTTTTTGTTTTTAGGTGGTTGGTGGTGAAGAAGCCAAATCGACGTCGCCTGCAGCTCTGTGAACTCTGTATTCTGAACGACTCATCACACAAAACAAGCTTCTCCTCTGTTTGTTCTCCAGAAAGCACTCAGACATCCAAAACTACATGTGACCTGCTCCAGTTCCTCAAGGTTTAATGTTCAGACCTCTTTAATTCACCAACAGGCTTCATTCAGCAGGATTATGCCAAATGACAGAATAACTATTTGAAGGAAACACAGAACAGTCTCACAGTTTCCCTCAACAGAAACAGAGAAACACCTCGATAAAAACTTTAAAGCTGTCACACTTATTTTGTTGGTCTCGTCTCTTTACTGGTTGTTTTGAGGCTGTTTATTTGCCACACTTATGATTCGTTTCTTATTGATCGTCAGTCGATCATCAGTTTTGCTGAATGTAGGAACTGATGTACAGAAGGTGTGTCATCATCATCATCATCATCATCATCATCAGGCTGCAGCAGAAGGAAGTGGTCGGTGCAGAGACGCAATTTGACCCCATGAACGCCACATTCATATAAAACGAACCCTGAGTGGCTGATTAAAAAGCATTTTACATTTCAGAGTGAAAGCAGAATTGTGTTTGTTTGTGTGTGTGTGTGTGTGTGTGTGTTCACATGAGGCTGTGGGGAGGTGGGGGAGGGGTCTGTGTGTGTGTGTGTGTGTGTGCGTGTGTGTGTGTTGTGGCATGGTTTGGGTTAGTAAAGGGTGGGGGCTGGGTGGAGTAGGATTGCGTAAGGGATCATTAAGCAGAGGGCGTGTGTGTGTGTGTGTGTGTGTGTGTGTGTGTGTGTGTGTGTGTGTGTGTGTGTGTGTGTGCGTGTGTGTGTGTGTGTGTGCGTCTGCGTGTGTGTGTGTGTGTGTGTGTGTGTGTGTGTGTGTTGACCACACCTCAGTGGCTGCCTCTAACAGAGGGGAGTGGAGTTTCCTGTCCCCAGATAAAGTCTCCAGGAAGCAGATCCTCCTGGTATTCGCTCCTCCGGGAGACGACAAACACTTAAACGCCTCTCGTCTCAGTTCATGTTCAGCTTCTCTGTTGTCACTTTCACATCAGGACTCGTTTCCATCGTCCCCGTAAACAAACTAGGAACCCGATTGTTCGACTGTTCCGGTTTTTCGGCTTTTGGAAACTCTTTGTGTACGGTGGCCCACCAGGGACACAACACATCTAAGAGCGCACAGGAAAAAATACAGATATCAAAACTGAAAAAGTAGCACAAGAGGATGAATGAGATCTCTTCACGGACTGACTGCAGCAATAAAACTCATCAGAAGACGATGAAGAGCTGCAACTAACAATCATCGTTAGTGTTGATTGATCGGTTAATCGATGAAGTCAGTCAGTGTTTCTCAAAGCTGAGATGACATCATCAAATGTGTCGCGTTGTCCACAACAAGATATTCAGTTTACTGTCATTGAGGAGGAAAGAAACCAGATAATGTTCCCTATCGATCAATCGATCATCAGAATACAACTTATTGATTAACTCTTGAGCTCTACTCCAGATTTAAAACATTACACGCCTCCATCCTGACTGTCCTGCGTAAACCTAAAGTGGACGTGCAGTAATTGAGGGTGATCCTGAAACGACATCACAGTGAAACGGTCTTTATGTATCCAGATTTCTGACTGTTTCCTTGAACCTCCAGTCGAGAGGACATGTTGGGATTATTGACGACTATATAGGCCGCTGAGCAGTGTGGGGGGAAGTGCCTTGCTCATGAGCAGGTTCAGGCTGGAGGAAGTTGAGATACATGAGATGAAGAAATGTGCTGATTAAAACAGGCTGGATGGTTGACGAGCGTTTGTCAGAAGGAGGTCGGATGTCATGCTGCGGCCTCGTCATGACTTTTCCTCGCCAAAGTTACCAGACGACTTCCTGTCTCTCTTCAACACACACACACACACACACACACACACACACACACACACACGCCTCTTTATCTCATCTCATCTTTCTCCCGCCATCGCTCTTCTTCTTCTTCTTCCTCTTCGTCTTCTTCTTCTTCTTCTTCTACTTTCTCTTTCCAACTCTCACACTTCACTCTCTCTCCTCTCTCTCTCTCGCCCTAATAGGATATGTCGAGGGAGGCTCTGCTTCCGCTCGCCCCGTCACCATGGCAACCACGGCTCTGGCGGGAGTTGCCGAAAAGACTGTGTAGCCTGACCCCTCCCCCCTCCTTCCTCCTCCCTCCTCACTTCTCCTCCTCTTCCTCCTCCACCTTTCCAGACCAGCCTCCCTCTCTCTCTCTCAGCCAAAGGCGAACACACACACACACACCCACACACACACACACACACACACACACACACACACACACACTGAATACCTGCCAGCACAGCACAGTGAATAGGCCTGTAATCTCTCTCTCTCTTATACACACACAGAGACACACACACACACAGATACACACACACACACAATGAGGTCTTCTGTGCATGTGTGTGTGTGTGCAGTGTGTGTGCGTGTGTGTGTCACTGATGTATGCACATAAACAAGGCAGTTGTCCTCCAGCAAACAGGAGCACTCATGCACAAAGACAGGCCACAAAACACACACATACACAATCACACACATGTATACACACTCTCTATTACTCCCACTGTGTGTGTAGGTGTGTGTGTGTCTGTGTGTGTGTGTGTGTGTGTGTGAGACATGAGAGGTTAGAGGCCTGTTTGCTGTGCTTTTGCCAGGAGGGCTTTGCTAGCATGACTGTTCGTCAGTGCATGTGTGTTTATGTGTGTGAGTCCATCGTTGAGCATCAATCCATTGAGTCGACGGCACATTCACACTTTTTGGGATGCAGAGAGAGATGATGATGGTGATGACGATGATGATGATGGTGATGACGATGATGATGATGATGATGATGAAGATGGTGATGATGATGATGGTGATGACGATATTGATGATGATGATGGTGAAGATGATGATGATGGTGATGATGATGATGGGGGGATGAATGTGGTGCAGATAGTGGACAGATGCAGCTCCCTCTGCTGGTGCAGGACGATGATGTCATTGTTGGCAGCCCACTTCCTCTACAGCAGAGCTTCCAGGAAGTGGAAAAACAAAACAAAACAAACAGCTGCTCTGATTGGACAGGAAGCAGGTACGACCATGTGGTTATTTTTATGTCGTCGTGTGTCAGTGTGTCAGCTGATGAATCATGTCGTCTTGCAGCAGATAATCTTTATAATCGCTATCACAAAGTGTCTTTAAGGAGGAAACAGACCTGATATCAGTCAGTCAGTTCACAGCTGACACTAACGAGCGTCTGAGTGACCACCTGTGATGTGATGTCACTTCCTGCTGTATATGAAACAAACCCGTACATCACTGAAACAAACAGACTCCATGTTTCTACTCAAAGTCAGAAAGAAGTTCATGTAGAACATTTGCTGAATGAACAAGAAGGTCCAAATAATGCAGAATGAGTCAGAGACAGAGTTTCACAGAGTTTATAAAGTGTCTCCAACTCAACAACTCACTAAACTGACACATTTGTTAAGGGAGTCTGGGGACTTTCTCCACGGGGACAAAGAAGTAGCCTATATCGGTTATTGCTAAGTGTATTTGTAATTTTTTTTACAAGGAAACAAACAACTTCATGTTCGGATTTAATGCTGAATTTACAAGAAGGAGACAATGATTTAGAGTTTGTTGTAGAATGTGATTCACAACATTTGTAAAGTTCCTTCTCATGCAGCAACACTCAAAATTGTGCGGTTTGTTGAGGGAGTCTGGTGATGTTGCAGCTCCTGTGGATGTTGTTGCTTCCTCTTGTTTCACAGAGGATGCCAGTTGAGTAGATGCTCCTTTAGTGTGGCCTTGTGGTCACATGTGGTCCAGGTCTCCTCTGAATGTGGTCTGGCTGATCAGAACTTACATGCGTGCTCACACCTGGACTCAGAGCGGCCCACTCGTGATCGGATCAGTCAGGACGGATGTTGATATCAGGTCCGAACAGCCTTAAAGAGTCTGTTATGTTCATAGGCAGGTTAGTCTGAGTAAAGAACTGCACCAGACCGAACCGCTCCTAGTTCATCTGACCTCATCAGAAATCCTGTCATTCAGTCCATTCAGCTCTAAAAATATGGTGTTTTTAAACCGAGTGAAATAATCCGTGGTGAGATAAAGTCAGCTGGTTCCAGCACAAACAGACTGTTTCCTGAGTTACGCCGAGGCGTCGCAGGCGCCGACGGCGTCTTTAACGAGCGTTTCTGGTGTTGAAAGATTCACGACGGCCGAGCAAAGAAGTTTGTGGCTTTCCATTCATAGACGTGATGAGTTTGAACGAATGGACGGATTAATAGACAAGCTGAAGTTTCTTCAGCCTCAGGAGAGAAATGTTTCTGCAGGTTTTTGTACCGATAAAAATATCTTCTTCTTAAGTTCCTCATCGTTCATCGTTTCTTTTTTTGTGTGACATTACAACTGAAAAAGGAAACTGACTGCTTCACTTGAAACTCCGTCTGAATAGACGATGTCAGGAGTTCCTACAGATACACTGACTTACATGTCGATGTTTGACGTGTCAGCTGAGCTTCTCAGACTGTCCTGACCTCTGAACTCCTGCGAGGCTCGCTGTCTTCACCGACTCATAATGCTCAACAGCTGGATTCAGCAGGTTCAGGCACATTCTCATAAAGGTCACAGGGAAGCATGCTGGGAAACGTAGGAAACTGATGATTGACCTGATGAATTTCATGGGTAATAAAAGTTGATGCTTACAGTTTAATTCTCAAAGGTCTCAATGGAGGAGAGTTTATTTTGTTATTGTCTGCCTGTCAGTTACGATGACATTTGATTTAATAAGTTCATTGTGGAGAGAAGGAGTGGAGCTGCTGCAGACTGCCGTCAGCGTGTGAGTGGATCGGGCGTAGCAGCACAAACAATCAGACAGGTTTCAAACAAGTCCAGTTCAGCCCGGTTATGTAAAGTATTTATAAAGAAGTGAAGACAAAGGTCAGCGGGAGCATCGCATGTTTGTAGCACGGCAGCACGGGACGTTGGAAACAC
Organism: Sparus aurata; assembly: GCF_900880675.1. NCBI lineage: Eukaryota > Metazoa > Chordata > Actinopteri > Spariformes > Sparidae > Sparus > Sparus aurata. The sequence continues at coordinate 34,444,440 of NC_044199.1, read as the reverse complement.
ACTTTGTACAACACAAAGCCCTGAACACGAGCGACAAGTGATTTATTGAATATTTCCAACTTCTTTTATATCCTTAAAGGAGCAGTTCACTGATTATCTCCAACATGCTGATGGACGGTCAGCTCCACGTCTCACAGGCGCTTATAATTCACGGCATGTCATTTCTATCACGTCTTCTATAACTGCATGAAGCATCTATACATCGACAGGCTTGTTAAATACTAATGCTGCTCCTAATTGGCGCTGCATTAAAAACAGCACTTCAGTAATGGTCTGCTAATTACGCCTACATATTTAAATCATGTTCAGTGCTGGCATTAATTACGAGGTGAACAGACATGATGCTGTTTGCCACTGATGCATAATTAAGACAGTCGGGATCTTAATTGGACTCCTCCGCTCACCTCCACCTGTTTCCTGCTCACACTGACTTATTTATTTTAGATTTAGCAGAAATTCTCAACCAGAATTCTGAAATGTGTCGTGATTAGCAGCAGGTTTATGGTCATCTGAAGGCGGATTTTTCTTTTCTCCGTGAGCTGCACAGCTGTTCTGAAAACTTTAGTAAAGTTTGCTTTAAAGGTTACAGTCAGGACGATCTGTGTGGGCGAGCAAGTTACCGAGCACCCAGGAAACCAACTCCTGTTGGGTAACATGAGAGCAGCGTTAGCGCCGAGCTATCAGTGAGCTAACAGGTGGGTGAACCAGAGAGAGAGGAGCAGGCTGCAGGCTGCAGGGTGGGGGCCGCCGGCGTGTCATTGGGTGGGTCAGGGTGTGAGAGGTGGAGCTGTGTGTGTGTGTGTGTGTGTGTGTGTGTGTGTGTGTGTGTGTGTGTGTGTGTGTGTGCTGGGCGGGGCTGCGTGCTCCGTGGTTAATATCTCCCCCAGCTGTTGTTTTTGCTCTGTTTTCATTCTATCGTCCATATCTGCCCTCACACTCCACCGCCTGAGACACACACACACACACACACACACACACACACACACACACACACACACAGGAAGTCAGTCCCCTAAAAAGTCATAAGTAAGCCGTGTTGATCACAGACGACATTGATGCCTAAACACTTTCAGAAAATCAATACTAAAGGTGCCTCCCTCCTCATCTCCTCACCCCTTCTTCCCTCCCCCTTCACCTTTAACACACACACACACACACACACACACACACACACACACACACGCACACAGTGTTGTTTGTCTCACCTCAGGACTTATTGATCTCCTGTAGAAATAAAACAACAACAGTGACTTTGACTGAAAGCCCATTAGACCACTTTTTCTTTACTTTACCACACAGGATCAGATTCTCCACCAGCGGGTGCAGCAGGTGTAGAATTACTGAGTCTGTTGTTTGGTTCCTTCTGGCACCATCTGGGCAGAAAGTTCTGGCGCTGTCCCACCAAATACCCAGGAAGAGAAAGTCCGTTTGGAAGTCCCCCGTTTGCACTTCCATAGAAGAATGTTGAAGATTAAAATGCGTTTGTTCCACTGGAGGGAACAACATGTTATCAGCGTGGTTTGTGTTTTGCATAACTGTGTGATGTTTGATTGATTGTTGGAAATGAGACGTTAAAGAACAGAAAGGCTCGTCGTAGAAGAGAGAATCTGAGAATCTGCTCTGTGATTTTTTTAAAAACAAACATAAGTTTGCATTAAATCCAGAGAGTGTTGAGATGTGAGACGTGTCCGGTGACATCAGGTCCACGCTCCTTCACGAAGAAACAAACAGTAATAAACTGTAATCTCACATATTGATGAGGAAAATGCACCAAAACACACTAATGAGCCAATAAAAACATGATGTCCTGAACTTTGCGTCTTCATGCTGCAGACGTGTGACAGCGATCAGAGTTTGTGTTTGACCTGATCGATCCTGGATCAATAGAAAGCCAGACTTCAGGAGGAGGCACAACGACAGCCTGTAAACTGAAACTGAACCTGCAGCTGTAGTTTGTGCAGCTGAAGTAATAAGTAATTTATTATATCAGTTACAGTTTGTGGAAAAGTTCCTGAGATTGATAAGAGACAATGGTGACCAGCACACGAGTTACCAGCGTCTGTACGACTATCATCGCTGTTTAATAATTAAGAAAACTGACAAATCGTGTTCAGTATTGTGTAAAAATCAGTCAATCTGAGCCGGTTTGGATCGATGAGGTGAATATCTGCCACCTGACGGAGAAACGGAAACATGATGTTTACCAGCCGTCTGTCAGCGAGCCCACAGAACGAGGCATTAAACGGCATTTTCATCAAAGGGAGTTTGGTACAGGAGCTGTGGCTGTTGACCTCACCTGTGTAACCTGTCATGAATAAGTGACGGAGAAGCTGATTGGTTACCCTGTGCTAACCCTTTCAGCTCCAGTGTTGCTGCTCATGCTGATGTTATTTTCTCGGAGCATCAATCAGATCAAATGCTTCACGTCCTCAGATTGATCCAACAGATTTCTCAACACGCTCAGAGTTATTTGAACGATGCACATATTTTAGATTTTGAGATATTTTTAGTTTTGATCGTTTAGAGAGACAGAGTATTTCTCCAGTTCCTTCATGTTCTCTCTTCAAATGCTCAAGTGACAAATAACTCAAACACACAAACATGTCAGTGTCGCCCAAATTGTCAGGAAACGAAAAAGCTGCTCGTCTTTTTAAAGGAAATGATAAAACTCTGAATATTGTGCTGGAATTATACATTCTGTACCATAACTCTGTTCACACTGAGTGGCTGATCTCAGAGCTGTATATGACTGTAAATCCATCATTACATTAACTGTGTGAGACTCTGTGGTCACATGATGAACGTCCTCAGGACTCACTGTCTGTCTCACAGCTGCTACCAGCTTCCATTCAACTCACAGATCACATGAATTAACTGCGAGCGCCGACTGGCTGACCCATTTAACTGAGAGCGAGCGAGCGAGCGAGCGAGGCTTCTTCTTCATGTCTTCGTGTTCCATCACACGCTCGGTGTTCTCCAGGTGGATTTAGCTCTGCAGATTGTTGTGATTGTTCCTCGTGTCGCCGTCTGACTCACAAACAACACAATGACTTTTACTTCAGGGGAACGTTCAGATTTCAAGTTCAGTGTCTCGTCGTGTTGAATCAGAGACGTCGACGGTTTCTTCTGCGGTCAGAACATCTCTGACTTGCAGAGAAGTTGCTGTATTTCTTTTCATTTTTGATTTAATAATCATTTTTCACATGAAATGTGGATCCTCTGTATAGAAACATGTGATAAAGAAGGCCTTTGTGTAGGTTTGGGTGGAGCAGGAAGCTGCAGGCTGAAGTGGCTGTGGATGTTTTTTATTGTGGATTAACTCCCAGAAAAGACCTGAACGATCTGTGTCGTTCACGTGTCAAACTGTTCACAACAAGACTCTATAGAGAGAAGTGGACACGGCTGAGAAGGAAGAGATTCAACATTATATATTTATGTTATAATGAGAAACTTCTTGTCAGGTCAAACACTCGTTTAAACCTGAAATGTTTCATGTCTAAAGATCAGTAATTACATTCTTAATGAAACATTTTCTGTAAGAAAAGTTTCCTTTTATAATCCGACAGGTTTGTGATGCTAAAATCATAGTTTTCAGTTTTCAGGTTAATGTGGGAGTTAATGCAACAATTACTAAAATTCACATGTTGCAGAAGAATCTTAATAAGATTATATATTTCATGTCTTTTATGACATCAGAGAGGAAGCTGAGTTGTTTGATGCAAAATGTTCCTGCGTTGATCTCAAGGTTTCTCCTCAAAGCCTTCAGGAAGGAGAAGCTGTGCTATACGACAATCAAAAACATGGTTGTCTTACAACTCGCTCACGTCGTAGTGAATTATATATTTCAGGATGTGAGATTTTGGTCATATCGTTCAGACTGACACACATGAAGAGCGCCAGGACGAGTTTGTTATGCTAACGAGCAGCTATACGTCCTCCTCGTCTCTGCGTCCTCCAATCAGAAAGTTCCTCTCCTCGTTTCCTCTCATCGCAGAGCTTCAACGGTCCGGTGAGGCTTTTCTCTTCCATCTCCTCTTTTGGGGATTTGTTTTTAAAGAGGTGTGGTTTAAATCTGAACTGAGAGGAGAAGAGGAGAGCGAGCGAGTGGAAATGAAGCCAGAGATGGAGGAGAGGGCGAGGAGAGACGAAACCAGGGTGTGGTTGATGTAGAGAGGGAGAGAGAGAGGAGGCGGGGAGGTGTGGGTGAGAAAGGTGAAAGGGGTGTGGTAGTGACGGAGGGAGAGAAGAAAATAAAGGGAGGAAGGAGAGGAGAAGTACGGGGTGAGGCGATGGAAAGAGGAATGGACTGGGAGGGGAAGGGAAGGGAGTCGGGTGGTGGGAGGTGGGTGGGGAACGAGCGGAAAAACATGGAGTCAGCTGATAGCTCCCAGTTTCCATGGCAACGCCAGGCCTTTCCCACCCACTCCTTCCCTCTTGTCTCTTTCTCTCTTTCTCTCTGCCTCATCCACTCCCTCACTTCTTTCACACTTCAGTTTCTTTTCAGATTTTTTTTCTCTTCTCCATTTTTTTCTGTTTCAGTCCGTCTCTGTAATCACGTTACAGCCTCCTCGCCTCCTTCTGCTCGCTCATCTCCCCCTTTTTTATTCCTCTTAACTCCCTCATCACCTCCCCCAGGCTTTCCTCCTTCCTTTCCTCTTTCTTTTCCTTTCCTTTCCTTCCCTTTCTTTCCCTTACCCCTAATCCCCTCCTAACCCCTTTCCTCGTTCCTTCCCTTGTCCTTGTCCAGTTTCCTATCCCTCTCTCTCCTCTCACATTTGCCTTTATGTTGAGGTCCTGAGATTCCTCCTCGTCAGTCAGTCAGTCAGTCAGTCAGTCAGTCAGTCAGTCAGTCAGTCAGTCAGTCAGTCAGTCAGTCGGTCTGTTGCAGGTCTGTTGCAGGTTGTATGTGTGTTGTCCTGCTGCATGTTGTTTCGACTGTGAGAGCTCTTTACATTCCTGTTGACTCAACTTGTGTTCAGCTTCTGTTCTTATCCGTGTGTTGGATTAAAACAGAGAGCTTGAACATCACGTGGGATAAACGAGAGGTTTGAAAATATTTCAAGGTCTTCCGAGACATTTTCCTGTAAAGCAGAAGACGTGTGGACGTACTGAAAGTCACCTGTGATGCACTGAACCAGCAGTGCTGCTGTAATGGTGCTTATTTGCCTTTATAATGGAGCTGACTGCAGGAGGATGTTTACCAACCTTTACATCTGCGTCCTCGTCCACCATCACACAGCCGAGCCTCCGGCTGAACTGTGTGACCCGTTTAAAGGGCGTAGCAGAGTCTCCACCCTCTCCTCCTCACCCAGAGCCAAGCTACGCTCAGCTGAACTGGAAGGAGGCCAAGTTCTGGACTGGAAGCTCGCTGCAGCTCTCTCTCTCTCTCTCTCTCCCACAGTCAGTACCAGTCTCTCTCTGTCTCTCACTTTCTCCCCCACCTCCCCCCCCAGTGTCCCACACAGCAGCCATTGTTCCCAGTGCTCTCGAGCTACATGGCAGCTGAGCCCTGGGTGGCTGCAGAGGAGAACAGGGTGCTGCGTTCCTGTGAGGAGGAGGAGGAGGAGGAGGAGGAGGAGGAGGAGGAAACGAGGGCGTAGCACCGAAACGCCTGATGCAACATAAATGAAAGCATCGATCAGAGTGAAGCAAGCGTAGTCGGTCCTAATGGACTGAACGATGTGGTCATACCTTAAAAAATATACGATATCTGTGAAGCTGAGCTGGATCAGGACATATTGTTCCTCACTGGAGATTCTCAGGCAGTGTTCCTTAAAGTTCTGGTTCAGTTTAGGCACAAAACTCGCTTGGTCAGTTTTAGGAAAACATCTTGTTTGGGATTAGAATACCGGCTTCTGTCGCCAAAAACACGGCTGGAAAATGTCCCGGCGTCCTGTTAAATATCCAGGAGTTTCACACTTACAAATATTGAAACGGCAGCTTACACAGCTGTTACACCTC